>NW_019154052.1:0-222766 GCF_001653235.2 Pochonia chlamydosporia 170
ATGACGGCACGTTCGAGTCATTACCGAGACCTCGGCCAGCAGCACCCGTCGATGACCGCGCCTACTTGAACCGTTCCTTGATCTTGTTTATCGCAAGTCACCGGTGTGCATCTGTCGGGACTCAACACTGTCAAGAAACGGTTTCAGATTAGGCATGCAAGTGTGACAATACTCATGCATAAAATGACTCGCATGATAATGGTAGGAGGCCACATGTCAAACGTGTGGTCTGTTGAGTGGATAGCTGGATTGAAGTAATAGATGTGGCAAGAACTTGCAGGGGTAATACTAGCAAACCGTCATCAGTATACTTCCCATGTGTATAACAAATGTAATATGAGCTTGTCCATAATAAGCTTACAAAACATGGCTACCAAACACACCGATAGCCAACGATCTCCTGAATATAGAGGTTTGGATGTTTCTGAACATATCAATCATGACGGCCACAATGGCAAGGTCTGTCACGATATTGACTATATTCAAGTATGTCCAAAACGATACCTAGAAGGAGAAACAGTAAAAGTCAGATAACTACATGTGTATGCTATCAAAGTAATTATCAGCACACTTACAGGCTGTATGCATTGCTCGCCTAAAACATTCCATGGCTCTGGTAGCTTGCATTGAAATAGGAGAGTCATTATGAACGATATCGCCCCGAATTCAATGGCAAACTCAAGTTGAGCGACAAGGGTATCTCTAACGGCTCTATTTGCGTTATTACTAGTTTACTTCCTGACAACGAAGTTGAAACTGCATTTCTCACTAACGATGGTATCCAAGTAAGTTCTCCCACCTCGATCCGACGGGACCGCTGAACATTCACCACCCTTATCTTGAATCGTCGAGGCACAGACAGCAGCTAATGTACTTGAGGTCATGGACGTGCACAAAACATCGTCGTATTTTCAGACGAATGGGGTGGAGTATAAACGTGTACAGCTTCCAATGATTAACCATTTGCGTTGACAATCCATTGGGTTCAAGGTTTGTCACTGCCAGCTATTACCGTCGCCTTGAATTCTAAGTTCAGGCTATCAAGCTTCACTTGTAGCTAATTAATGTTACCTGCTCTAGACTCATAGCCCATCTTTGCTGTTTTGATCACGCATTCTCATTGTGAGACTCTCCAGGCCGATGGTCAATTCTTCTCAGAGTCATTTTGTTCCCAAACGATCTTACTCTTCAACGGCCGCGATACAGGGTTCGATGCTCCTTTCAAAATTTACCTTCTTCAGACTTGCGTATTGTGATATGCTAAAGTGATATCACATCGTGCTAAAGTGCTAAAGTGATACGCACGTGATAAGGGATTTTCGGGTGATGCGCCGGATCTGGTGATCTGCCGGATTTACTCCCGCTTGCACTCCAGGCATTAACTGACAACAAGTCCACAATCGTGATCCTAAATCATCCAAAATCAAGCATATAATGAAAATTCTGCTGCTAGATGCGTATCATTCTATTTCATAGTCCTCGAGCCATCGCGGCCGCTTGCTATTGCGCTGCGGCCTCCTAGAGTCCCGAAATGCCACCACCATCTCCCGATCATTCTCAACAACGAGAAATGGCTTTTTTGGGCTAGCAGTGCGGTTTGGAGTGGCTATTGCCTTCAGTTTCGCATTTTGTCTCGGTGGATCTGGCGTCTTCCATGCTGCCGGTGGCTCCCGTGTAGGTGGAAGAGCGACGATTATTTCATCCTCAACATCCGCACTTTTTTCGCGACCGTCCAAAGCCGGCTGTCCTTCATGTTCCATTTTATGTGCTATTTCTAGATTCTGGCGCTCGAGATCTCGTCGGATCTGCCGATTTTCCTCCCTCTCTTGTTGTCTGGCTTCTTTTGCCTGCCGTTTCCTCTCTGTTTCTGCCTCACGTTGCCTCCTTCTCTCTAGGGCTAGAGCTTTCTGCTCTGCTGCCTTCTTCTGCCGCTGAACCTTTTGGGCTTCCTTCTTTAGTGCCTCCTCTTTCCGTTGTGCGTCTATTTCTGCCTTCTTTACGCGAGCTTGTGCGACTTTCGCTGGGCTAAACACCTGGGCTGCGTTAGGATCTGTTCGATCAAAAAGTAGATCTTTTAAGGCTTTACCGCGCTGCCTGCGCTTCTTCTCCTGAATAATTGTCTCACGGAGTCCTTGGTTCTCATATCGAAGCAGGTCAACCTCGGATTGAAGGCTTTCGAGAGTGCTCTTCAGCTTTCGGCTATTGCGGCCCCNTGCTGGTTTCTCAACACCCTGCCAGGACACGTGCACCTCATCCAGCACCTTCAATAGCGGGTGAGGTAGGACATCTCTCACTAGCTCTTGCACGTTATTGGGGAAGACTGTGATGTTGCCCTTAACATGCTTCGGATATCTCACACTCTGCCTGTGCCTGTCTGCTAAACTGTACTTGGTGATGAACCCATAACAGGAGTTCAGCGCGATAAGCTTTTCCTCGATCGGCGTAAGGCCCTTCAACTCGTCGGGAAACATATGTTCGCACCCGAGCCTAGTATGCAACTGGGCTGCAGGAGACAAGGCACCTCTTTTAAGGTGCTTCAGACAGTCAAAACAAGCCACAATCTTCTTTCCCGGCAGAAAGCACCGCCTGCACCTAAAAGGTGAATTGTCACGTTTCTCGACGATACTTACCACCCACCGATCCCAATCAACCTCACCCAGATCCACTCTAGCATACTTCAGATAACAGATCGTGCAGGTATGTATCGGCAGGGTGCTCACGTCATGGAACGCACTGTAGTATTCCTGGACGGTGGACACCTTCTTCTCAAGAGAAACAGGAATACTCCATTCCTGGCTGTGGGACAATCGCTCTTTCTCCGCAAATTCTTCATTCATGCAGCGCAGAACACTGGCAAGGTCCTCCACTTGATCGCTCTCAGTTCTCTCCTGGCGGACCATGATTCTAGCACGTTTTGATCGCAGTCCATCTGTGTTACTAGGACCCTGCCTCTTCTTCTCCCCTCGCCGAGCATCCTTCTCCGCCCTGGCCTGTCCCAAATCATTTTGCGCAGCCCGAATTACGTCTGCCGAGATTCGGATGCCGATACCCGCAAGCGCCATACTCTCTCCCTCGCGCACTTCCAAGCGTCCCAAAACCCCCAACGAAGACCCACGAATTTCTCTCGAGCCCGGATTTACCTGCGCCGTGGCCTGTTCGTCCCCGTCGCGCACGCGCCTGAACGCCCGAAATAGGTCCCCCGGCCTAGCAACGGCTTTGCTTGCGAAGCCGTCTCTCGGCCTTCTGACCTTGGTCCGCCGGCGGTTCCTGTCCGTCCTGACTTGTTTGCCACCCGTATGTACCACATTCTGCCGATTGCAGCGCCCCACACCTAAACCACTCTCTTCAACGCTTCCTAGTTGTCGCTCTTCCGTTCGTACCATCAGCCCGAACTTGTCGAAGCCAAAACCGGCTGGCAGATCTGTGACAGCCAACTTGCTGAGAGACAGCGCGATTCCTTCGCGATCCTTCTTCTTGACATATGGATCTTTATGAGACCAAGCTTTCAGATTTACTAAATCATCCGGATCAATAGGGTCGACCGATTGCTTGACTTTGCGTCGCCCAATTTGCTCAGCTCGTCTGTGAATCAACCTGTTCAACTTCACTACAGCTTCATCCCAGTCGCTCACCTGACGGGCCGCTGTGCAGAGTTTTTTGCAGAAATCTTCTCCCCTATGCGCCCACTGGTAATATTGAACCTTGTCTCCGCCCCAGATGCGCCTCACCGTCCTCAAACGCGCCAGATTCCCGTGTCCTTCCCGCAGGCGCCCTTCAGTGCGGTCTCGAACCCAGTCACCGCCATCCCAAGGACTCCGGCTTTCTATCTCCTCCCGCGAAAGCTGATCGCCGCCTGACTGTTGCTGTCCACTTCGTACCATCAGCCCGAATTTATCGAAACCAAACCCGGCCGGCAAGTCTCTGGCAGCCAGATTGCTGAAAACTAGACTGATTCTCTCACGGTCATTTTTCTTGACGTATGGATCCTTATGAGACCAGGCCCTTAAGTTTATCAAATCATCCGATTCGATAGGGTTGACCGAGTACTTAATTGGCCGTCGTCCAAGCTGCTGGGATCGTCTGTGAAGCAACATGTTTAACTTCACTACAGCTTCTTCCCAATCGCTCACCTTGCGAGCCGCTGCGCAGAGTTTGTTGCAGAAATTGATCCCACTATACGCCCACTGGTAATACTGAACCTTGTCTACGCCCCAGATACGGCTCACCGTCTTCAGGGCCTCGACACTTCTAGATTCGTCACCCTGACCTCTCATCACTCGGCTGTTCTGCAGCGCGCCTGGCATTTTCCCCGACCCGTCGAATCTTCACTATCTCTGTTGTGGACGTGATTCTATTATTCCCAAAGCTATAACCTTGGGATCTCTGCATCTCCTCTATACCGCGCAAAACTCCATCTCGGCTCCTGCGCTGACGCCGTCCAGATTATACCACCCCCATTCGATCTGACCTCTCTCTCAATATCGGCCACACCACCAATTCCCCAGACCGCACCTGCCTTCCCGCACCTCTTCCCGCACCACCTCCCTTCCTCACGTAGACACGATACCTCCACATACAAACCGTGTCCTCCACCCACGAAATACTACCGACTTCGTGGACAGATGACCCGGCCAACCCCTGATGCCTTACTGGCAGATGACCAGGCCAACCCCCGACACTTCACCAGCAGATGACCCGTCGGACCGTGATAACTCGTGTGCAGCATGGCCCGGCCAGTCCCTGACAGCAATGATGACCGACTATCCACACCACCACATGCCACAATCTTCAGAATCACCGTCCAAATGACCAGACTATGCACAGCAAGAGACACGGGAACTATCCCAAGGCTAGACAGCACGCCGAAGACACTTGACCAACAAGACCCCTACGTATCACACCCCAATCTTCAAAATTACCAGCCAGATGACTAAATCCACATAGCCTTCAGTTACTAAAAAGAGAAGAAGGGGGGCGGGGGGGCGGCTGATATGGTTTTGCTTTTTCCGACATTGCTTTTTCGCGACGACAACGAGCAAACATTACCCTGCCGACCATTTGGGATTTGTCGCTTAAAGCGGCTAGCATTGTGAAGCATGTCTGTATTTTCTATGATTCCATCAGCTCTGCTCTGTAACAAAAAAAGCCATGGACCATTTCTCACTACACATGTGATAGCATTCAGAGCTGAAAGCGCGATGACACGTAGGCGCTCACATGCCCTGAGCCTTTGCCTGGCGCGTAGAGTCTGCCTGGCCGGCCCTGGATAACAGGCCGTAGTAAAACATCTATTCCATGCAGAACTATTCCCCTATAAGAACCAGCCATGCGACCTACGGCCCAGGGCCGGTTTTCACGGACTCATTCCAAATCTCCTTCAACATGTCTCGACAACCAACATTCACGAGTATAATTCACTTACGGGATTTCGTCGATGCCATTACTCATGACCCGACTCGAGAAAATACTCCAAACTACGTCGAGATCCAGACAGATCTCAACATCTTCGAGGAAGACGGTTTCCATGATCCTAATATCGCCACCGACCCCATTCGCACCCGCATCCATACTTATCTAACGCAAGAACAACAAGAACTCTACCTTCCTGGCGCTTTCTTCTACGCCGACGGCCGCTTCTCCACGACTCTGTCGATGGACGGCACTCTGGAGATTAGCACGCAGACGCTGAGCTTGATGAGGCACGTCTGGCCGAACATTCGCCCTAGCTCTGGCTGACAGCCTTAGACACCCAGGGAATATCGCCGACTCCGTCCAGTATGACCAGCACTTGCCAGAGCAATGGTGCCCGATGGTGACCGTCATCGGCTTCGTGCCGCCCCGTACTGACAACTCGCTTGACCCTTCCGAGCCCCGTCACTTCACAGTCGAAACATCTGTCTACGACGCATCCAAGGCAGCCCCAGCTCACTTCTCCGTAGTCTGCTTCTTGGAAGACACTAAGCGTTGGAAGAAAGTCAAAACGCCAGCACCGGGAGCTCTCCTCACCGTCACCGCGAAGATTGCTGGCCGTACCAGGGACACCAACCTCCTGGCCCTCCGAGTCCTCGACCTGGCTTACTTGCCAAGACCTGCCTCTGCGCCAACACCCACCCCGACCGATACTCCACCTTCGAAGCGATCAGACCGCTGGCGTGGCCGGGTGCCATCCACTCCTTCGAAGAGACCACGCATATCGGACCGTGCCATCGAAGCCGCAAACCCCTCTGATAGAAATACAACTCTGCCAGACGCCTCATCAGGCGCACTGGTTTTCCCGCACTCAAAGCTTACTACAGAACCCATATCCGTCCCGACTTCTCCGTCCACCACTGCTGGTCCTGAAGAGTCCTCCTCAACCCCGGGCCTGCCCCTGGCATCCGACGGCGGAGCTCGGCCACGTCGCAATCGTCATCCCCCAAGGAATGTGTTGACGTAGAGTAGACATAAGTAAATTGGATACAGTCGTCAAAAATTGGGAACAGTGACATCGACGGAAGACAGCAGTACAGGGACAATGAACTGAGCACTTCAGCAGCCCCTCGACATGGTAATTCGAGGCGAACTGGGCACGTAGCGATGATTGAGACAATAATGTGAGAATATAAACTACTAAATGGAATCTGACTAAATGATTTGCTTCCCCTTCTTTGCTGTGTATCCTCAGATACAGACGCGGAGTGGTAAAGACGTCGGAAGAGAATTGTCCCGTTCTCAGATGATCTTTTGACTAGACGTTTCAGCGTATCGGCTGTCTAACTTTTAGTTTCTTTACGGCATCCCTGGCTCGACAAGTCCTAAACCCCCGCACTGGAGTCGGCCACTAAAAGCTCCCGCCCCAACTTCTGAGTCTGCTATTGCGTTGAGAGATCCACCCCGTATATAAACTTCCTTTATATAAACTTTTCACATAAACTTTTCACAAACCACCAGATCAAGTCAACCTTTCGTTCCTCAAGGCTCTTTTGGGCAAACCGCTTGCGGTTGGTCTCCTGTTTACGTATTCCGCATTGAGTGGCGCAAGCGACTAATGGTGACTCGAGCCTTTCTTCTTCCCGCGAGAACTGCTATGTTAGTGAGCCCATTTTAGGTCAAGGCATGCCATAATTAGAAATGCCTGGTGGTCCTTGTTTAAAGTTGGGCAAATTGGCATGAAGGCCTAAGGATCGCGATATAGCACCACCGCCACATCGGGATGACGGCACCGCATATTCTTCTATTTCTTTTTTTTTAAGCCACTTTGCTTTTCCTGTTTAATTAACTAGTCGACCTCGGCGGCTGAGTGGAAGCCACATGATTATTGGAGATGAGATGTCATTCAGGGTGAATCTAGTGGCTTGCGATGTCACCAGTAGTTGTGTTAGTAAAGTACTGAGGCCGCTGCGCATTTAAAAAAGTCCCGCTCATGTATTCCTCAATGCGTGTGCCTTAATCCAAGGGTGAGACACATTCAGCTCGGAAAGCGTCGTCCCTCAGACCGAGACTATCAGCAGTGAACACATATAATAGAAAGCCAATGGCAGATATTGTGCCTCTATTCACGAATGGCCGCCCATTTAGACGAAGCTATTTGCTTTTCTGAAACCCCTTCACCTGACCAGAGTGTGCTTTGTTTGTCTAGTTCCAGCAAGATGTATTTATACCGGACGGGTCAGACTGGTCGAGACTGTAGTTCAAATACCTCGCTGGTTCAGACAACTGCCGCGGATTGGAATGCTCTGCAGTGTCGGCAATTTATAGTCGGGATTTCTTACATGGAAGCTTGTTCATATATCTCGACGAATATACTTGCTGTTCGAACTAAACGTGCGCCAAATTCCAAACACCACGGACGCCTCGCAGTCTGGTAGTATACAAGTCATACATCCTTCTCCCTCAAAGCTACAAATCTATCAGCAAATTTGCGCCTAGCAATGGCAATTATTCATCTTCTGTCGTGGTGCCTTTTTGCGCTCACAACTTTTGCCACTTCGCCTTCGTGGCTGAACGACACCGAAGCGTCTGGGGGCAACGAACAACGATCTAATAATCATGTTGAACGACGTGCTAGAGCTCGCCCATTCTACGCCATAGCACACAGGGTCTTAACATTACGAGGCCTTGACGATGCCCTTGCCCAAGGAGCCAATGCCGTGGAAATTGATGTGACTTCTTGGCCGACGGGATGGTGGGCAGACCACGACAGCACTGGGAGAAGCGCCCGCGAAACCCTTGAGAGAATGTTCCAAGTTGCTGCCGGCCGGCGCAGGGAAGGGAAGAACCTTGCTTTTATCTGGCTTGACATTAAATCACCAAACAAGTGCAACCCCTGGGACCCGAAAGTGAACCATTGCTCCATTGTTGGACTTCAGGAGATGGCACGCCGATTACTACAACCTGCTGGAATCAGGGTGCTGTATGGCTTCTACGGGAGTGCTGCATTCGGAGTAGGGTTTGATTACATCCGTGGGAGACTCAATCACAATGAAGCCCTCAATTTGAATGGTGGCTCTGGGGAGATTATCGGCCGTTTTAAAAGCAGCAACTTCCACAACGTCAGACAGCGCGTCTTGTCTTACGGCTCCAATGAACTGCCCAAAGAATTCGGAACGTGCTACGAGCCTACTTACAAAACTTGCACGGAGCTTCGTCAGGCAGTTAATTCCAGGCAGTTTGGGAAAGTGTTTGGTTGGACAGTCACTGCTAACCAGTGGACATACGCTGGTCGCTTGATGAACGACGCGCATGTGGATGGGGTAATCTATGGGCCTGCCAATTCCGACTTTTATAACACAGACATCACTCGTACCGCGTTCCGGGACGTCAGAGACTGGGTGAACAAGAAGCGTGATTCGCGATACATGGCATCGGCAAGGGATGCGCCGTGGTGATGCCGGATAGAACTTCCGGTGCCATGGGGATGGTGTTTTGTTTTGTTTTGTTTTAGATTGCTTTCTAACGGGTCAGCGGATGAGCGACTCAGCCTACAATGTATAAATACCCTTTGCATATAGAATCTAGAGAATGATAACAATGCCGACTTTTTTCTTTACTGGCCCGGTGGCTTCACCAATGCCGCATGCTAATACAAACTACGCATCTCCAAGATGACCAAACTTATGGTGCTTGGCATGTAATTCCTCCACTGGCGCCTCCACAGAATAATTCATCACAGGCTTCAAATCTCCCAGGAAGAAACAAGCAATACAGGCCAGCGCCCCAAAAGGCGCAGCAATCATGTACACGACTCGTAACCCATCCGCATATGCGTTCTTCAGTGCAACAGTGCCGTCAAGGATAACAGCAGGCGTTATGCCCGCGACATCTCTCAGGGCTGTCGCATTATTGCTAGCCAAAGCCCCGATGAATGCCTCGAGAGATGTCTTCGGAAGACCAGCTCTGAGCGCAGCGGCACCAACATAGCGAGGGATATACTCGTCAAGCCGCATGTTGAGTGCCGCGTCGTAAATAGCAGTAAAGCTTGTGGCAGATACGGCTCTCGAAGAAGTAGCCACCGCTGTTGCAGTGGCGATAAGATGATGCGGCGTGGACAGTTGGACTCCGGAGATGATAAGAACCAGCGGACCGCCCATGCCGAGTCCTGCCAGGCCAGCAAAGATAATGGAATTGGTGGAATCATTGGGTTCGATGGTGGCGAGTCCGATTATACCACCTGTGAAGAGGAGAAACCCAACAAACAGAGGTGACTTGATGGATCTTAGTTTGGTGGCCGAGTAGCCGTATGCGACTGTGCTTGAGCCACAAGCCACCCAGAATGCTTGCTCTCTGGCGGACGTAAGAAAAGGGTCTGTTTCGAAGAGTAGACCAGTCCTAAGTTGATGCGTTGATTAGTCTGGGAGGTAAAATGGAATGCTTTCGGAGGGGCGACAACGAGGAGTAGACCTACATGACGGGGAAAAATATCACATAGGCGAACAGCAAGATGCCCTCAATGAAGATAAGGCCAACGCATGTCGCAAAAGTACGCCCACGATTCTTACCGCCGCGGAAGAGATCATGGTGTAGGATTCCAGTCTTGGTAAACTTCCATTCGTAGATTGCAAACGCAATCATCACCACAATGCCGACAACCAAGGTGCCGAGCACTTGTGCAGTCCGCCACTCGAAAATGCCACCGCCAAGATTGAGACCAGTCAGGAACAAGGTAAGTCCTGTTGTTAAAAGCCCAGTTCCAATAAGGTCGAGGCGACCAATCTTTTGCCAAAAGGACAGGTGATCGTAGCGGGTGTGTCTTTTAGGTGGTCTGTACCCAATGAAGAGCCCGATAGCAGTTAAGCCCCAAAGTCCCATTTGAATCCACTGCGAGATGGTTAAAATTGGGCATTAGATTGAATCCAAAACCATAGGGCGGAGAAACGTACATAGAAAGTGCGCCATCCGGTGTGTGCGTTCGCCTTGGTGAGAGCCCCTATAGCAAGCGGCCCGACACAGGCACCGATTGCAGCAGCAATGTTTATGCCAGCCTGAACAACTAGAGAAACAGGAATACTTAGATTTTGGGGCGAAATAAGTTGCTTGGGTTAAGTCTGTAAACTTACTGGGCCGCCATTTCCTGGGCAAAATCTCGCTCGGAACGCAGTATGCCAATGGAACAGTGGCGAATCCAAATCCAATCAGGATCTGAGCAACAATGAGCCGGTATATGCTTGTCGAACCGGGTGCAATAGCAGAACCGATGAAAGATAGTACAGCAGGGCCAACCAAGAGAGCCTTTCGAATCTGAAATACGTCCGATATGGAGGAAATGATGGGGCCGACTACGGCCTGGACGAGAGAAAGGGCGTTGGGGACCCAAGTCTGTGCCGCTGGATTGTAAAGGTCTTCACCTATGGTCGAAAGCTAATCGGGTAAGCACCTTTGTCTGCTTGTAGGGGAAAAGCTCATCACACGATCAATACTTACAACGGTGGGAGGGCCTTGTAGTGCAAGGACTTGCACCATGTTCAAAACAAACATGGCTGCCACGGCAAAATAAGTCCGCGCGTGAAGCTCCGGCTCTTCATCATCTTGGCTATACGCCAGGTTTGAAGTCTCATTCGCTGTCATTTCTAAATGTTCCGAGTCTTCCAGGGTTTTCTCACTCGGAGACACTTGAGTTTGTTGCTGAACCATTGTGGATGCCTTTTCTGGTGTTGCGGCAGGAGACATGTGCAAGTCCTAGAACTAGTCTGGAGTGTAGCATATAGAAGAATGAAGAATCCCTAAATGAAACAAGGCACACACGGAGTAATAAACTCCTTTGCTTTATGCTAAATCGACCTCGTGTATCGACGTTCTACATGATCTGGTCCAGGTTTATTCCCCACAAATGGCTTGTCCCAGTCCCGCAAACCAAGAAACTCGCTGATGAGACTGTACTAAACAAGCCACTGATCCGACGCATTAGGGGGGACCTAAGAATTGCCGTCTCTGGTCATTGACCAACCACTCTCTCCAGACACCTGAACTATTGACGACTGACACGGACGGTCTGGGGTAAAAGTGTGGGGAAGTAAGGTGAATCTACTATTTGCGGGGATGAAATATTTAGACCGAGTTCTCTGTCCCGTTCAACGTGAGAGTATTTAAGCGATGCTAGTCCGTTAGAGCGAAATTAGAGCGGCAGGTCGATGAATCCGCTGTTAAACTAGTCCGATCAGCCATAGTCGGTGTAAGGGAAAGGATATCGTCGACTTTAACACGGCCAATCGGTGTCCGTCGACCTAAAGCATTTCAAGTCAGTCGGGACAATTTCGCAACATCATCCGCACCCTTCCTGTAACTAGCACCCTCTGCCATGTGCGAGGCCCGACCGAGCACATTTTCCACGCCGAATGCTACGGAGGGTGTCCTTGAAGATGTCAAGATGTAGAATGTCTCTCAGCAGGCAAGCCTTTGTATGATATCCGGTATTGCACCTATAGAGTTGAACCATCTAACGGAGCACTTCGATGTTGGTGCGGAAGACCGGCATTTTCCTTCAGCTGCTGCCACCAATATTGCACCTTCAGTCCCGCCAAGGTAATTGCTCTGCAGGTTTTTCGAAGCTATATACCCCAAAAGAAGCATGGAGCTCTATGAATTCGTTTCTGTTTGCAGTCTGGTTCGCACCAGTGTGTCGCCGTGTTGGCTTGAGACATTGACACTTGGCCTGCCCAATTTGGAATTGTGCCGCAACGTAATTGGCCCGACTCAAGCAGAACCAAAACATCTTCAAGTTGTGACGTCTGATTGTCGCAAACACCCCGTCCCCCCGAAGCACCGGAGAAGTGGCATTGCATTTAATTCTCGGAGCACCAAAGCAAATGCAACTATTCGATTTTCTGGTCACAAGGCGACTGGAAAGTTGAATGATTGCGTTGAGTAGATGAGGGCAACACGGTCCGCAAGCCCACCCACGAAAGATGGTACGCAATACGAACATTTGAACTTTGTAAATCTAAAAACCCGCGACGAAGAAACTACTCGGGTATACACAGACTACCTTAAAATTGCTTCTCCTTGTTCGCATGGCAGCCTTCTCGAGGTGGCAAGCTCGCTGTATTTCCCAGCAGCCTACATGAAGTCAGACTTGGTGTTGCCAGCGGAGAACACACTACAGTTGGGCCGTGAATTGCACCATGTTGTCCTCAGGGTACTGTCCAATTATGCAAACAGCACAGACTTGGCGAAAATTTTCACCGCCCCCAAGACTTTGTAAGAATGCCATTCCATTTATGTCTTGCCATTGGTACTTGAACATGCCCTGTCTACGGCTACCTACCTAGGTAGTTGGAGCCAATGCCTCCAACTTGGGATCAGTTGAATGGCCCATAGACACCAGTCCTGCACGAATACCCTCATTCCATTACACTCGGTAACATACGTTCCATTTTCGACCTTCGGCTTCAAAGAACCGTCAACTTATTGCTTCTGCTTCGAGTAACACCATTCAAACAGGTCCTTGTAGTCCAGGCCTTCCCATTCTAGGACTGGTCGAGCGCTACATAGAATCGCCATGCTATCGAAATGGCATCGCGGAAGCCTGGGGCCATACCTTGACATCCAAAAGGTGGAGAAACGTCGGCAGCGTCTTCGCAGAGTATAACCAGATCGAGGGACCCCTTGTTGCAGCTACTTGCTGAGAAGCGAAGTGGTCAGCGGTCGCAACGGAGGACCTCGATGAAGTCCAGCGGGTACATGACCTGCGTCTCAGAAGACAAACCAGACCGCTGGTCCAGATGGGTGACAAAGGGCTAAACCACTTTCTCTATACTAGCAGGTATCGCCATTTCGGCCGAACCCTCACTTGCAAGCCAAGCCGTGCGCAACCAGCTGCGCAGATATGATTGCATACAGCTCAAAGTTCTCTGGAAAGAAATTGCCGTAGACTTGCTGGGAGGTGTATCCCCTCCCCCAGACGAGCAAATTCGGAGGCGTCGTTGACGATGGAAGGGAGGTACGCCAGTTGAGGGCAAGTCAATCTTGGTCGTAGGGTGGGGGTTCTGTTCGCTCAAGTGAAATGCCTCTCGGCTCTAGATATTGCTTTCTTGTGAAGCATGTCCTGCAGTCAGCAATTACGAGAACCCTTCCGCGGATGGCGCGTTTGGTGTGCTGGTCCTCCTATCAACGTAGCTCGCGTGTACCTAGTTAAGGTCTTTGGATATAGACACTACGTGAGCGCCAAGTTGCAGCTCGGCGACTCTGAGAATTTTGATTCAAGGGATCAGATGCTTCACAATATGCGGCTGTTTAAGCACGTGAAACTTGGATGACCAGTGCTGCCTTGGTTTACGAGACCAGATCAGGCGCTTTCTCAAGACAACTTCGCTGGCAAGGCTCACAGAGCTTCTGCATGTAGTCCAATTAATCCAAGAAATGGATGGGTCTCAATTAACTCCCATCTAGGGAAGTGTCGACGGTGATTCACTTACAAGCATCTGTGAGACATGAGAGTCGGCATCGTCAAGGACATAGGTATCAAGATTTTCACCAAAATGTGTTCTGTACTTGGGAGTAAGTTACATGCTAGTCTGTTAATGATGGTTGGACTACCCAACGCACACATTCCGCCGGGATGTGCGCAACATGAAACCGAGTGATGGGACTGGGGACAAAGTAGCCATTAATGTCACTAGGATTTTTGTACCAGAACTCCATAGTGTCCAGAGAAAGACACGGACCATACGGAGTAAACATTCAAGAATCATCAATTTGGTTTCAACCCTCAAAGAGTCTGGTCCGTTCGACTTTTGCTGCGACACATCGTGAATAGTGAGACAAAGAGGCTGGGAGCACACAAAGCGGCACGGCTTGGTGGCGAGAAGTCGGGTGAGGCATCATCTGAATCTGCCAATGTTTGACCTGGTTGATAAAATATGCAAGAGCCGGATTTGATTTCATTTCGTTGGTCAGAGTCAAATAGCGATGCAACATGGCGCTGGAGCAATGAGACCACAAGAGTCAAGGTTGTTTCTGCTGACTAACAACATTTCCATAATTATTCGTGTACTTTCACCACTGACGAGTCCCTCGAATTACGGCGCATCTAATACGTCTGTTATATTTAGATGACTCCCAGAGCGGTAATAAGTGGAGCTGGTTCCAATAAGCGAGGTTGTTTTGTTTGTGTAGGAATACGTCTTATGAGCCATATTCATCTTGGCCTTTCGTCCAACGTCAGGAGTCCTCCGGAAAATAAAATTCTGCTAAATAATTTCCATTATTCTCTTCTCTTAACTTATAATTTTTTTCCTTTTTTTTTCTTTTTTTTTTTCTTTTGACTCGGCTAGAAAACTTTGTTTGAAACTCAACCGCGTTTCGACTTGTCGCGAGCAACAACATCATTATGTTTCCAGATTGGCCAGAATCAGTGGCCGACTTGGTGCCTCTGCCACAGTGTGAGGGACCCAAATTGAAGCCATTCGATTTCCATGGCTCGCAAAAAATTGACTTTTTGGAGTTCTTGGGAGAAGGCCTTCACTCTTTTGTTTTCAAAGTAAACATTCTGGGCCGCGTCTATGCGTTGAAACTTGTAAGCTCTTTCATTGTCGAGTACGGTGGGCTTCCAAACAGACAGCCAGACAGACAGGCAGGGAGACGAGCGCTAACTTTTCTCCGAATTTGATCGAATAGTTTAGATTCGGCTACTACTATGATTGGGTATGCATGAATCAGGATTTCGACGACAACAATGTCGCCGGACTGTCCGCCCTGTACAACTACGCAGAGCCCTTCAGCTGCGAGTGCCGGGGCTTTGCTCGACTCCAGGAAACGGGCCATGAAGACCTGGCAGTTGATTGCTTTGGTTATCTACTTCTCGACGAGAAACACGAGAGAATTATGAGAGACAAGTTCCAAAACGAAGTGAACTTGGAGTTCGACGGTGATGGCGACGGGCCTCCACACTCCGAGGTACGCTCGCAATACCCAGGGAAGAGCGGCAGGCCGCCACCCATCCGGGGCATCGTAAAGGAGTTTGGCCAGCCTGCAGACACTATAAACAATAAAGATGTGCGGAGACTCCTTGGACAGGTCATCCAGCTGCAGCAACTCGGTATCATCAACATCGACATGGCAGACCGGCAGCTGATCAACGGCAAAATTTGCGATTTCAGCACGGCAATTACAGTCCCGCACTTCATAACGTCTCCGGAGCTAAACCCATATCTCACGGCTGCGGCCAAATCGGCCATGGAGTACGAAACCTTTTTGTATAGTATCAACGACTATTGGGCGTTTGATAACATGGTGGACTTTTGGAGTGAGGATCACCCAAACCAGAAGGCGAAACTTTCCGTGTTTGCATTTCCCGGTGGAATACGAGCGAAGAACAGATACAGCTTGAGAAACACAGCATCTCGAGACCGCGTTTACTCATTAGTTAACCCGATGGAGTGTAATTGGAGGGCATTCGCTGGTAGTGACGAGACAGGCGGAGGCGAAACGTCGATTCGGTCACAGAAAAGACAAAAGACAAAAGCTCAAAGTCGGGCCAGGTCTGGCGGGGCCATTTCGAAAAGAAAATATGTCCAGCTTGATGCCAAGCCTCAGCGGTGGTATTACAACTGTAGCAAAGAAAGGGCAGCCAAGATCAAGCATCAATCATCCTTCAGCAACACTCTCGCGTGGGACTTTCAGCACGGCGTTATATGTCCACAGCGCAGAACATGATGAAGAGCACTTAAGGTGCCCATGCGATGCGTCTTCCGGTCTACTCTCTCACACTTTGGTGTACTTGGTTCGTGCTCTCCATGCCATTCCCAAGCGCTAGATGGCCGCTATATTTTGCAACATGCAACTATTTCTGCATTCCCGTGAGTAGTATACGTGTATGCGCAGAATATAGCTTGCAAGCACTCCGTCCCGGAGCGCGAAGCTGCAGGGACCAAGATATGAGCCGACAAGCAGGTTTGGAGCTGTCCAATAATCTATGATTAAGTGAATAGACAGGATTCATTTGGCCATCAAAGAACTGCCAGGACCGAACGCTAGGGCCTGGGCCTATGCAAGCCTTGGATGATTGAAGAATGTTCTCGAGCCGATTGACACGCTACGCATTCTTCATGCCATAGACCAAGAAGACCATTCCTTTCAACATAGATTGCACAATAAAGCCGCTCAAAAGATACTTGCCGATGCGTTGGGCAGACACACACACGAAAATGGGGTTGTGGTTGGCACACAACATGGCCACCGGGGTTACACGAAGAAACCAGGCCAATACAAAACGTCCGCAACCCAATGATGATTAAAATTGGAAGCGGGGTAACGAGCTTCCCATTATTCATCAGGTACCAGACATATTCCGCCAGAGTTGAAACCAAAAGGGGGGAAACGCAAATGCCTCGACCTTCAGAGCGACCTCCCGAAGTTTTAAACCCTCCCTGGATGAAGTCAAGCCGTGAACATGGCAGGGTATTATACTACTATCACGCTACGAGACGTTCTCTGTCAAAAGAAACCAGCTTTGGCCCTGGTAAAGAAGTCCGCAAGAAACTCGTATCGTGAATCTTGGCCAGAGCTGAGCGACATCAGGCTCTGGAACGAGTTTGACTTGCACCATCTGAATCAAAGCTACGGCCACGTCCTTAGCACCCCCTTTACGGGAAATCTACAGACTCCCCAGCTCGCGGAACTAGAGAATTTGAGGATCACATCAGATCAAGATGTTCGTGATCTAATCCGCTGGCACGATGGTATGATGCGGGAGACTCTTGACCTTGGTAGGAGAGAACTTGGACTCTTTCCCGACTGCGGTCTCAGATTCCAACATACAGCTTCTGATGGCTCTTCTGTTGCGAGGTTATTGATTGCCAACTCGCCGAGGGTGGATCACGTCATTGAACTCGACAGTCCTACTCGGCCTGCTTTGGTTGTTGGTATCGCAAGAGCAAGTTTCAAGTGGAAATGTGCCAGGCTCCTGTCTGACCTCCAGTCCGCCACGCCACTCAACGGTAGGGTGGACTCTACATTGCCATTGCGACAGCTGGCCAACATATGTAAGATAGCCAGGACTCGTTATGGGTATATTCAAACGGACGAGGATCTGGTTGCATGCTGCTTCAGCTACGGTGAGGTGGGTGAAGGGCAGACAGAGACAACACAAAGGCCACTGAGGGCAGCTGTCATGCCCATCCCCTGGACCAGGCACGGTGTCGACAAGCTCACAACGCAACTCGCTCTGTGGTGGTGGCTGTCCATGCTGGCCATGGCGACTGACAATGTTGCCGACCGTGACATTACGACCGAGAACAACATGGCCAACATCGGTGGGTCTCAGGCTATTTATGCTAGTCACAGCAATCCTCTGCCGAGCAATCCTGTCGAGCATTTGTATCCCGTGGTGCCGCCGACTGATGTAGGATTCCATTTAGCTGTTGACGATTCGTTCCTTGGTATCGACCAGGAAACCGCGGGCGCCCCGGTAGAATGGACAAGCCCTTCAGAGTTTCTCAACCTCAGTCCTGCGAGTGGTGTTGACGTTGATGCTGGTAATGGCTTTGCCGATGATCTCCTTGCTCGAGGCAGCGGTTCACTCAAGTAGTATAGCTCCTTTGTTTTGCTTCATTTTAAACTTACAAGTCGTTTACGTTGAGTATCACTCCTTTGATCATGGTACCTGAAAGAGGCAATGTCTGCCGTCATTCCTAACCGGGGGCATCCGTATCTAAGTGCTCTGATGAGTTGAAGCCGAGAACTCCAATATGCCTCATCAAGATGTAGAGTTGAAGCTTACAACTTGACCAATCATGTTTCTCGCCGGCAACTTCACCGATCACGGGTGAAAGATGCCAGGGGGCCAAGTATTTCTGAAATAATTCCCAGCCGGGGAAAGACTGTGGGGTTGCCCCAGCTTCTAATCACATTTTGCGGTTTCGTTTGGCTCCCGTGTAAGCACCGTAGATCTCTACATCACGCCGCCATTGTAGAACCAACTTTCCATAAAACCGGGGCAGTTACAAACTCGATAGAAAGACAGTCACGGCAATCGTACCCGTGATGAGACCTGTTACAAGCTCCCGACATTGAGTGCCGGATGTCAACTGGTGGGCATGGCATCTCGCGGGGTTCAAAATACAGCGCATTGACAACTTTTTATTGGTCTACTAGTCGCCAGTTGCCCATCTTAGACTAACTTTCCAAGGACGTCACTTGTGTGATGTTTGCCGACCGTCGGCAACAACCTCCACCTCCTCGTTCGGCGGTGGGTTGTAAGTGACAAGAGGGCATGCAATGCTTCTGTTTAACATATAAATTGGACAAGAGTCCGCGGTTCAAAATCTCTCAACTTCGTACTCTGTTGTTACTCAATCACTCGTCTCGAGAACCACAAAAAAAGAGAAAAGAAAAGAAGCGACAAACCCCATCATGGCAATTGACACCATAACCAAGGCTCGCGCCATTGTCAACTCCAAGTTGGACGAGCTAAGCCCAGGTTTGCACCAGGTGAACAAAACGCTTCATGCAAACCCGGAGCTAGCATACAAGGAATTTATTGCCCACGGCACAATCACCGCATACCTAGAGAAGCTTGGTTTCAAGGTGAAGAAGAATGCCTGGGGATTAGCAACAAGCTTTGATGCCTCTATCGGCTCTGGAGACAAGCAAGTTATTTTCTGTGCAGAATACGATGCACTTCCGGGAATTGGCCACGCCTGCGGCCACAACCTCATTGCAACTTCATCCATCGGAGCGTTCCTAGGCGCAGCGGCAGCCATGTCATCTCTTGACATTGGCGGTCGTATTAGACTTCTCGGAACCCCAGCAGAAGAAGCCGGCGGAGGCAAACAGGATCTCATCGATGCGGGTGCCTTCAATCCGCCAGAGAGCGTCCTCGCTGCCATCATGGCTCACCCCATGCCGAAGAGCCACGTGTCCAGCGATGACTATTCTGGCTTGGCTGGAATGAAACTCATTGCCTGCCAAGGCGCACACGTCGAGTTCAAGGGCCGCACGGCACACGCAGCTGGAGAGCCGTGGAACGGTGTCAATGCCCTGGATGGCGCTGTCGCCGCGTACAACAACGTGTCTCTTATGAGGCAGCAGATGCACACTGAGGACAGAGTACACGGCATTTTCGAGGTAGGCGGTACGGTACCGAATGTGATTCCCGATTACACACGCATGAACTGGGCAATCAGGAGCCCAACGGCAACGGGATGCGACAAGCTCATGGAGCGGGTGACCAGGTGCTGGGAGGCCGGCGCCTCTGCTGCAGCTTGCGAAATGACAATCACAAAGTTTGTTCTTCCTTTACTTCTCAGCTGCTTTTCGGTCGTCTTGACAATACCCAGAATGCTGACAATGTTATAGGGAGCACAATTACTTGAACCTCAGAGCTAATGATAGCCTCTGCCAAACGTATGTCGACGAAATGGCCTCATTCGGGGAAAAGGTTCTTTTAAAAATGGACAAAGCGTTTAATGCGTCAACTGACATGGGAAACGTGTCACACTATGTTCCCAGCTTTCACGGTGGCATCGGAATTCCCGCGGAGCCTGGAGTTGCCATGCATAATCCGCGATTCGCCGATGCCGCTGGCACTGATGAAGCACATGCAGCCGCTATCCAAGCAGCAAAGGGAATGGCTATGCTTGGATTAAGGGTGCTCTTAGACAGTGAGGTTGCTGGCAAAGCGCGCGTAGATTTCGACAAGACGGATGAATAGGGTGGACGGGGACGGATTGTCTAATTCAGCTTGCCTGGTATATGGACGCGGTCAGGCAAATGCGGACTTTAAAGACGGACTGTGGCATTCCGAGCTCCGTCTACATGATTGCTGAGAAGGGGTCTGATGCCATCAAACGCGACCATGCAGACCTATATCATTTAAATGTTGACGAAAAATATCTTGTCTCAAGTTTCTGATGTGGAGGAAGGGGTGTTTTGTAGGGTATCACTTAGAAGAGAAGAGAACAAGTCCAGTTTGCTGTACTTGTCTGCTTTAGGTTCTGTACGGTGGCGAGCGTGAGGCTCTGGATGATGCATTTACATATTTGTTGGTAGTTTAAAAGTCCTCGTGTATATTTCTCTCCCGAGTAAACCCGAGTGCTGTGGGAATTTTGTTCGAGATGAAGTATACAGATTGTAACCCTTGCTCTTAGGTTACTCACAAAACCCCATGTTGAGTCGGTGGTCCTCTGGGAAAGCTGATCAAATAAAACAACTTAAAGTTCTGTAATCAAGCCAAAAGAATGATGGGGTCTTAGCGGGACGTTATTGCAGAGGCAATATCGGTCCATAGACCGAGATACTGGTGTCTTAGCATCTTCCTGCCAATGGATAAATGCTGCATACAAAGTTACATAAAATAATCAACGTTACGCCAATGCCGCCTTGGCTGTACCTCTTTGACTCCGGTACCATGACGTCGTCCTCTTAGAAGCCGTGAAATTGTCTCACGATAATTGACTCACCCACTGCCAGGCATCATCACTCGCCAAGTCCAGCAATCAAGCCAGATTCAATTCACCAGGTCCTCATAGGGGACCTTTTCACGGCTGCATAGGCACATAAACTTTAAATGTGACTGATTGGTGGGAGGAGCAGCAAAGTTCGGGCATGCCGAAGGCTCCGCAAGAGTCAGGCCAGAACCACCAAGATAGAAAACCTGCGTCATCAGGGTACATTTCCGTACGGCACACACAGGAGGAGACCGCCTATCCCGCCTGGGCAAGACTGATTGGACTCGATTCGTTCTGGTGAGTTGCGGGCATCAGCCTGTCCATCATGCGAAGCTACCTCATCCTCTCCAGTCGCCAACATGATCGAAATGGCGCGCGCCGCATCACCAGTCTACCGAGCGCCCATTCCAGCCAGAGGTACAGCCAACGAACCGAATGGGAGAATGGCAAAAAACTTGACAACGCCATCAAGCAGCCGTGTCGTGAGCATACTACGTTCCAGGGTGGTCTATTTCCAGTGGCTCGCCGCCTCGGTGCGAAGTTACGTGCCAAGGCGTGCCTCCATGTAAACGGGACCGTTGATTTCGGGATACGCTATTGGATGTCTGGAGAGGTTTATGGCGTCCTGGAAGCAAACAAATGGCGCGGGAGTTCGGCTCAGAAGCCCCCGACCCGGCAGGCTACCGATTCTGTGACCCATCTTCAGCCCTACTCTCCCGTATTGTACGGAGCAATGTGAAGAGCGATGAGTCTGTGAAATACCTGGACGAGGATAGTCGGCCCGGTGCCATTTGATACCTGGCCATGACTCCATCGTCGGTTCATGATTGCCGACAAACCAGGATCAAGGCCCATAATGCCGAGAAAGCCGCGCGTTGAAAGGGGTTCCATTTACTCCGTACGCTTTTCTGGGTTTCTGAAAGCGCAACGGTTCTCGGCAGGGCACGTCCACTGATTCTGATGTCCTAAAAAAAAACTGGCTTGTTGAGTGCTTCGGATTGGGCGTTGAAGAGGCTTGCCAGCTCACGGTGGCTCCGGAATCCTGGTGGTGAAACTACGCAATCCACGCGCCTCCAGATTCCCCAACTAAGCGAGCTTGGTAGAGCTCTCGACTTGGTGTGCAACAGGATTGTTGCGTCTATTTTTACGCCTCTCGAATCTTTTGCGCTTTATTACGTTGGCGGCTTGCTGACACGACCAGAGGCCAAATGGTTTTTGGTTTCCAATAAAATCACGGCAAGAGAACAACTGTCTTGTTCTGGCCACTTTTAAAGTGGGAGACACGAAGCTGGCAATTTCTTCCCCTCGTCTATTTCTTCTCGGCTTATTTCCGTTCCTCTGACTTGCTTGGTCGACTTGGTGAGGAACGCAGAGCCTTGGACCGTCGGTTCTCTTTGAACTCTGATTTTCAACTCGGCATCGAATCGGATCTTCAACTCTGTTCCAATTAACCTTCACCAACCATGTTGCCAATGCATCAAACCTTGTCTGCGGGCGGCGCAGCACCGGGGGCCAAGGACCGGCCCTCAACCCCAGATTTACCAGACACAAAGGAGGCTGTGCCAGAGGCACCATCACCGCAACAGGAAACGTGGAAGCCAGAACAAACTGCGGATGAGACTGGCGAAAGTAGTCATGAGCACAAAGTTTCCGTTTCGCTGTGCCATCAACAACAGCTGCCCTCTCGACAACAACCGGTTAAATTTGTCAGGGAAAAGGACGGACAATGGGCGCTCTCAAGAGACGGGATGCTCATCAACAATCTGTCGTGGGTGGTTGGATTCATGGAACTCGCCAACGCGGGTGACTTTGCCGCCAACGTATGGAACGACATTCCCGTACCGGTGTATGCGATTGTCTTCATGGCGATTGGGGCCACAGTGGCGGGTGTCTTGTCGATTTTCGCGTTTCGAGATGCCAGGCGCGCACGTTACAATGTCCGATACTTGAGAACGCAGAGAAAGCAGCTATTCGAGGAGAAGAAGCAGTTGGAGGAGAGGTCCGAATCGACGCTAGAGACAGAGGTCATCTTGGCCATCAACTTCCGCGAACTTGGCACCGAGCTAGTCACGCGATGCATCATGGACTTTCTGATGGGTTTTGGTGCCGTCCTGATTTGCATCGGCACCTACATGGCCATTGGCGGTGCTAACCCGTCAGTCTTTCTCGCGTCCAACCTGCTGTCTGGATATATCGGCAACACGCCGATTGCTCTCTTTGGCCTCTTCAACTCTTCCTGGGCCGGCTACATCTTTTGCAAGGCCCAAGGTCATGTCACCGCGTCGAGGAGACTCCTTGGCCCCGGTACGGCCACGGCCCTTGTCAAAAGACGAGCTCGCAAAGTTCAGGTCTTTTCTGTCATTAACGGCACGGCTACACTCCTCGGCGGCGTAGGTTCCATGATCACAGCGACCCGATGGTGGGGATACGTCATCCTCATCCCCGTTATCATCTCCTCGTTTTTCTGCAATGTGTGGTGGCGAAAGATGATGGGATATACACGATCAGAAGGCCATCCAGCCATCATCCGAGACGAACTAATAGTCGCCCTTGAATTCGCTGCTGCCGCTGAAGTCAGGAGCGCCAAAGACCCTGAGGCTCCTCCGCAGTGGTGCTCCGAGTTGCCCAGCTCGCTGGCAGACATGCTTGAGTTCTTGTCTCGCCATTCACTCCTTCACCAATACTGCGTCAAGATCATGGCAAACTCGGATATTTGCCAAGCACTTGGGGGGAATGCAGCTGACGTGACCGAGCTGTCTATCAGTCCCAACGACATCTTGGCTCTTCCGGCCAACCTCCAACCAACTCTCCTTGAGACAGCTCATAAGGTTACCCGCGACGTGAGCCCCGACCACTTCAAGAATAGAGAGAGATATCTTGCAGAACTCCTCGGTACATACTGCACCTTGGCACCTCGCCATCACGACAGTCACGAAGACACCGAAAGCGCTGGGCGCATGGATGACGGGGTAGTGGAGAAGATCTAGAATCTGCTTCCTCTTCAAAACGGTACGACTGGATCGTGACGGTTCGTTTCTTGCTCATAATGTTGTAGCTGGGATACTACCGTCAAAATATAGCATATAAATGTGGGATAAATTATAACGTTTGCGTCTAAACAGCGATACATAGCATTTTAATCGGAAACTATAGCAATCTGGCATCTTCATCACATCCCTTTCGGGGTATCTTTTCATCCCATGCGTACCAACGGAGCACGTAGCTCCCACGACATTAAAAAGCTGCTCTAATCACAGCACAACACCATCATGGTCCTGGTTCCAATCTTTGCAAGAGTGGCGTTATGGTGTGGATGATCTTGGCCCACTCGTTCCTGGGCGTATGTGCCTCGCTGCATGTTGATCCCTCATCTTGTCGTCCTGCAAGTTGGGGTGCATTGCATGTCAATTCTGTCATCTTCCATGACATCGTCAACGCAGCGTGCCACGCGTGGTGAGTCTTCGAACGTATCCGTTCCACCATCTCCTCAGGTAGAATCCGACACAAAAAGTCACACCTGGGAAAACATCACCAGTGCAAGCCACCATGTCTGGGCTTCCCACACAAGATGGTCATCCAAAACTCCCAACTGGGGCTAGCTCCTCATTCAGCTCGTTTTAATCTTAACCAGCCAAGACATGCTTCTGGTTCAACACGATTCGATGCGAACCTATTAGGGATCCAAGGGTGGCGCCCTCTCGGATCTCCAGAGCCGCTAACTCAATCATAATAAGTCCATTTGAGGCTTGTAGGGCCAGAATTGGGTCAAGTGTTTGAAGGCTGAAGGGATTTGTTTTCAGCCCTCGTGAGCCCCAACCCAAGGTTCAATCGTAGAAGTTACATCCTCAATTTGCGTTCAAAACGCCGAATCGCAGTTTCTTGAAGTCGGAATACTCGATCGTCGATACCGCCCAGAAACATCATGCTGCTCAGCATCGCAGCGCTGGCGTTCGCGCTGTCTCCTGGCGCGCTGGCCGCGAGATTCGAGCTGGGCCCTACACCGGTTGTCCAGCAACGATATGCAGCAATTTTCCCTCGACAGACAGACCTTGGAGGGCTTGATTCGGGGTGCTTGTCCGTTCTCACCTTGTTGACTGATATCCCGACGGCGCCTCCCGATCTCTCGAGCTACATACAGCAGGCTGCTGCAACCATGGTCAATCCGTGCAGTGTCTCGTACCCAAACAGCCTCACCAAAGAACTGAGCAGCTATCAGTCAGAGGTGCAGTCGTGGTTTAGTGCCAAGAAGAACATCCTGTCGCAGTGCCCGGAGCTTTTGAGTTACCAATCTCAATTCTCCGACATTTGTAAAACCACCGCGGGAGGCAGTCCGTCTCAAACGAGCGGCTCTAGCAGCGCTACGACTACAAGTTCTGGATCGAGTGGTGGCTCTGGAGGCTCTGGAGGCTCTGGCTCTGGAAACTCGGGGTCTGATAATAGTGGCAGTGGAGGTAATACCGGTTCATCGGGAGGGAGTAGTCTCTCTGGCGGAGCCATTGCTGGAATTGCTATTGGTGGTGTTGCTGGTCTCGCAGCAATTGCTGGTATCATTGCATTTTTCGTCTGGAGAGCCAGAAGAAAGTCCAAAGCGGTTTCAGGCAATACGTCCCAGCCAGACATGGCGCAGCAACAACAACAACAGATGCCGCCTCCTGGGATGGTCCAACAGCCTGGGCAGCCGTACGACAAGAACATGTACCCCTACCCGCCACAGGGACAATACATCTACGAGATGCCGCAGCCTGGAACGCAACCGCCTAGTGAATTGATGGGCAATGTACAAGCACCGCCTGCGGAATTGGGCTATAGTTCAGGGCCGGTGTATGAGATGCCAGGCGGGCATCCGCCAAAGTAGGTTCACGAAGGATATGCAATACGGGATCGAACAGTAGGAAACATTTTGTCAACGATGTGATATATGAAACCAGTGTATATAATAGCCCGGGCGCATACAAGGTTGGCTATGATGACATGGACGAGTCGCCTCCAAATACGTCGCGAAGCTGGGACAAGCGACCGGGGAGGCGGCCGGAGTTTGAACGACTTTGATTGTAAATTATGTTAAACAAAATGAGCAGTAATGCATAGTTATGAATCCAAGCCGTTATGTGTGCCACTTTGAGACGATCATTGCTAGTGTTCAAAGAACAACTGCATTTCAAGGTATTACGACATAAAAGCAATGTCTAATCTGTCTATGCCAACTCCGTATAATTAAACAATCCGCTGGGTATCTGAAACCTTTGTGTCCTAAAATGGCTCAACGTCTAGCAAAATATCACCTCCTACTCCCGCACAACACTCCAACGGCATCTTCACTCTGGAGGCGGCCCGTAGCTCGCCATCAACTCCGCCATAGCCTCGGCTCCATTGTCGCCAAATAGTATCTTTGAATTCGACCACGTCTCTTCCGCTGAGCTTCGTGATCTAGCAAACATTTCCTTTTCGTACTCGGCAATGAATGGCCTGGTGGCTTGTTGGAAGTTGCCCGATTGTTGATCCTCCGCCCATGCACTCACAATGGCCTTAGAGAGTTCGAGAGCATCTCGCATAGCGAGATTGACACCTTCTCCAGCCCATGGCATCATCAAATGTGCAGCGTCTCCAATTAGTGCAATGCCTGGGGACGTTTTCCACGTGTATCCGATGGGAAGCATGTACAGAGGTCTCATGTTGAGTAACCGAGGATCCTTGGGCGTTTGTTCGTTGGTAAGCGACGCATTGATCAATTCTTGAAGCTCAGGGCTCCATGTTTGGAAAAATTTTGGGTCGTCAAGAAGCATCTTTTGCACAATCTCAGGGTTCGTGTTATCCTTGTACGGAGAAAAGACGTCGTCGTCGGAACATGCGACACTGAGGTGGACGCAGATGGAGCCTCCCACTCCGCGATGAGTGACTAGACCATTTTTACCGCCGAGAATAAAGCTTGTGCCGGCGCCGACAAGATTTGCCAGTTTCGGATATCGTTCAGTCGCATTGGGAATATGCAGAGTTGTGTAGTATATGCCACCGTGTTGAGGCTCAACGTCAGTCACAATGGCGCGAACCTTGGACCAGGCGCCATCTGCCCCCACCACCAAGTCGTGTGTAAAGGTGCCGTTGATACCAAAGTCCAAGGTGATTTGGTTGTTCGGGTTTCTGGTTACATTGAGCAGTTTGTGATTCCACTTGATGGCGTTGGGGTTGTTGGCAGATAGCAGAAGTAAGGTGAGAGCATTGCGAGCTACCTCAGGTCGATTATGGCCTGGGTCAGAATCTGTGTAGGTAACATTGCCTTGGTGATCCATGATAATCATATCCTCGCTACAATCGGCAGCAAGGGGCAAGAATTGATCCCATAGACCGCATGCTCGAATGGCAGCAAGGCCGGAATCATCATGGAGATCCAGCATGCCAGAGGGGATTGATGCAAAATTGTCGTCAGGTTTGTCGCGGAGCTCGTAGATGGTGATGGGAATGTCTTGATTTTGAAGAAGAGCGCCGAGGGTGAGGCCAGCAGGGCCGGCGCCAACAATAGCTATACTTGGTTTTGAGGCCATTCTGATTGTAATGAGGGACGTGATTCAAGTTGGGAGGGTCAATGTGCCTGAATGTAGATTTTTGGGTGGTTGTCGTATAAGGACTGGTGAAGTGATAGGCGAGTATAGTTGGGGAATTGAAGTTAGAATTGATGATTGAAGTCTTCGGTCGTCTAAATGCTTGACTTATATATACACGCTTCATGTTACATCGGACATTTACAATCGGCATCTTGCTTGGCAATCCGGTGCCGCCGATGAGATGCATTCGGCAGGTTGATGGAGCTTCGGTCCCGAGACAACTTGTGTGGCCCCACTTTTTCCGTCGATGACATTGCAAAGATTGAGCCGCAAGTTGACCACCCTACACTCGATATAGTAGCTTTGAAGATGTGATAACATGTCAAAGTCCGCAGCTAAGTATGTAAGGCGCAGGAATTAAGTTTGGGGTAGTCTTAAACATTCTTATTCTGCATTTGTTATTGTGCATTGCACAAGAGGAGCGCAGTATGCGCACCTGTGTCCCTCAGTTTGACTAGGCTGTTCACATTCAAAGCAAAAATTGTCGAGAACCGGTACAGGCTTCACAACTTCAAACTGAGGAAAGAAATGTGTCAGTTCCCTTGTTGCTATGGATTTCCACATAAACGAACAAAGGAATTACATATTCAAAATGACTGACAAAAAGCATCCGTCTACATGGCAAAAAGAAAAGTGGCTCTCCCGCCGGGAATTGAACCCGGGTCTCAAGCGTGACAAGCTTGCATACTGACCACTATACTACGGAAGATGAACGGCTTTTAACCGTCGTAGTGACTCGTGATGGAAACGGTTGGCTTATTATCAATTAGATAGGTTACAATTCTGATCTCCCACACAATATTCCCTTCCCCACCCAATGTTCGTCACTCCATCTCCAACACCAGACCTGGCTCAGCAATAAACACATCCCCATCAAATCTCGCCTTTGCCCTCTCCAACGAAACCTTCCGATCATTCGTTGGCCAGAAATGCGTCAGTAGTAATCTCTGTGCGCCCGCTACAGCAGCCCACATTCCCGCATCTTCACTTTGAAGCAGCTTCCTGTCCTCGTTTGCCTTCTTTTCTTCTCCTGGCCGGTCCGTCGAGTCCATAATGAACAGTGACACGTCTTTTCCTAGCATTTCAAGTGTGGGTGACGGGCCCGTGTCGCCAGTATAGGCCAACAGAGGCTTCAAATTACCATCGCCTTGGACACTCAGCCTTATGCCAATGTTTTCCACATGATGTGGTAACAAGAACCCGTCAAGCCTAAAGGCACCATTTCCTATCGTAAACTCTTTGCCGTCCTGCAGTTTGTGGATTGTAAAAACATCCTCTAGATCGACATCTGACTCCAGGAAGCGCATCTTGTCAACCACACCAGCCGTACAATAGATTGAGATCTTGGCCGAGTCGTCGGTTCGGGGACCATAGTACAGCAGTCGAAACAGACCATGCAAGTCGATCCAGTGATCTGGATGATCGTGGGTGATTATGATGGCATTCACTTTTCCGTCGGGAACTCGGTCCAAGAGGCCCTTGAGAGTACCATATCCCAAGTCAAGAACTATTTGGATTGAATCCCATGTGAGTAGTAAGCTGGAGCAGGGCTGATCGGCTGTGGGATAAGCGGCTTGACATCCCAATACCTCTAGTTGCCGCACCATTCTGCTAACAACCGTCGACTGATGTTGTATCCAAGATCTGTTGATAAAAGCTACAGTGGCGATAAGAATGCATGTAAGTTTGAAGTGTACTGAGTCTCTTCTATGTCTGTCTACTCAGCTGACGCCTTTTACAAGACAACCCCCGCTAAATCCACCCACACCACATTCGTTCAACTTCAAGCATGCTCGCTTTCAACATGAACATCAACTAGAGCCAGATACTTTACAGCTTAGACTGCTTGTCCTCTCTCTTCTGTAAATCTCTCAATTGTCGGCGCAAAATCTTTCCAGACGGGCTTCGTGGCACTTCATCAACAAAAATAACACCGCCTCGCAACTGCTTGTACGGTGAAACCTGATTCTTGACATAGTGCTTCAAGTCTTCTTCCGAAACCTTGCCCTTTGCAGGCGGTGCAATAACCACGTATGCTCTCGGTAGTTCGTTTCCATCTTTGGATATTCCAATTACTGCGGCATCCATGACGGCAGGGTGCGCGATGAGAACACCCTCCAACTCAGCAGGGGCGACTTGTAAACCCTTGTATTTGATGAGTTCCTAGCTACAGTTAGCACGGTTGAATAAACATGGCAGCTGATTCTGGCTATATGTATGACTGACCTTCTTTCTGTCAACAATGTACAGCTGACCCTTTTCCACGCGCAAGATGTCGCCCGTTTTGAACCAGCCGTCCATGCTGAATGACGCCTTGTTTGCTTCCGGATTGTTGTGGTAGCCTTTGGTGATCATTGGGCCCTTTAACCATGCTTCCCCAGCCTCTCCAGGCTTGACGTCTTTTTCGTCATCGTCTACCAATCTGTTCTAATCATTAGCTGCTCGTCTCCCAATTTTAGAATAGACAACGCTTCACGTACCTCAGTGTAATGTTGGGGAGCAGGTATCCCAAAGCACTGTTGATCGGCGACCTATCTGGCGGCAAATTCGTCACTGTACCGGTACTTTCGCTCAATCCCCAAATCTGCGAGATGTACGCATCAGTCGGTAGTTTCTTCCCTGCAGCCTCTTGTGTTTCGCCATTCAGCGGTGCCGCGCCACTAATAGCAAACCGGAGGTGCTTCAGCTGGTCCTTCACGGCTGGATGCTTCGCGATGGCCATGTAAATTGGGGGCACGCTGAAGAAGAAGGTAATCTTGAGCTCTTTGCAGTACTTGATGAAGTCATCGAAATTGAACTTGGGCATCCAGTATACGCAACTGCCTTCGTAGAATGGGTTGACGAAATATCCTTGCACACCGGCGATGTGCGCAGTCGGGAGATGGCCTAGAGTCCGGGGTTCGAATGGCCGGCCTTCTTTGTCCCATTTCTCGAATACCGGCCGATTTTGGTGCGACGGAAGTACAGATTCAGCAATCATATTTGTGTGAGAAACGCGCACGCCTTTGTAGAATTTGTTAGTGTGTCGAAGTTTTGGGTACCGAGCGGTGTGGTATGTTCGTACCTTTCGGCAAGCCTGTCGTGCCTGAAGAATACAGGATACAAATTGTCCGATTCTCCAGCTCAGTCTGATCTGTTATCCTCGGCCATTCGAGGCTCTGTCTAAAGTCACACTTGACTGAGCCATCGACGCTGTAGAGCTCGACTCGCGGGTAGGACTTCAGAATGAGAACGTTCCGTGACGGAAGACCAGCAGCTTTGGCCGCCGCTTCGCCTAGTGATTGAAGATCTTCGCTGCAAACTAGCACCTTACCTGGCCCATCCTTGATTTGTCTGGCCAAATCAGGTGGAGTACTCGCCGGCGATGCTGCTGAGTAGATGCCTTCAGCACCGACTACACTCCAGAACAAGCATGGCAATGCGCTCTGGCCGGTAGAGACGGTAACAACAACATCTTTATCTGGCCCAGAGCTCCCTATGCCGTAGTTGTGACGCAGGAAATGAGCGAACTGCTTGGTAATGTCGCGGGCTTGCGCTTTTGTAATGACGTAGTTTGGATCATGGGCTTCACCGTGGACAGGTGTGTTTTCTTGCGCCCGGCAAGCTGGGTTCTCTGGAAGATATTAGCTGGTGGTGGCTGAGCGAATCATGAAGGGCACCGCTTGGGTTGTACGACAGCAAATTTTTGAGATGGGGACACAGGGACACACTTACCGAATAGAAATGTCAAAAGGTCTACATTCGGCACTGGGGCAACGTTTTCGCGGTTATAAATCATGATGTCGGCGCTGGAAGAGGGACGATGAGGGAAGGCAAGTTGAGCTACGCAATGAAGATTGACTTGAAGCATAGGAGCTGCTGGGGTTTATTTTATTAGGTCTGTATATTTTGTCAATCTGGAGAAGTGGCCATCATTGGTTACAATCCGAGCTATTGGTACTCGGACAAGCTACCATAGCTTTCGCCAAATTGGACAACAACGCAACTGATGCCTCGGCTTGGGGTCATGCCAGACCGTTACCCCGCAAAGTGGCGCCGGAACGGACTGAACTGGGGTTGCGGAAGATAGCATTGGAGCTGGTCAAGTGGATTTGACGTGGAGATTGAAGATCGGGGGATACATTTGTCCAAAAAGTCCGAACATGTCTGGTTGTTCGATAGTAGGATGTATGTAAGAGGAACGCAGGGTTCCATCCTGTGCCTGAAACTGACGTGAGTTTATTTCAAGAATCAGCCAATAAGCAATCTTGACTTAAGGCAGGAACACCCGGGCTGTCTCTCTGAACTCTCGGCAGCGAATCAGTCAGTCAATTCTTCCGTGGCGTCGAAGCCTGCTAAGCCATGGGTGGTATTCGATCAAGCACAACTCGCAATCCATCGATGTGTAAATTTACAACCTGGAAGTCACCAGTTGCATGGGCTATGTAGTCACCCAGCTGGAGCTGAGTCTCCAATTAACTTCTCAGCAGCATTCAAGCACATTGAGTTTATATGCTCAAGCAACACATCGGCTTAACTCACAAAATACGCATCACCGGCAAAGCGTTTGCAAGCAATCCTGCGACCGAGGCACAGCGTATTTGCATTTCTTATCGTTGGAAGCTGAGTGAAGCGACTGCGTTCGTGCCCCCCTGGCTTCCTGGCGTCAACCGATGATTTGCAAGGCCGGAAAGAAACAATGCACGGGCTGACGGTCCACTAACTGTACACGTGTAAGTCATGCATATTAGGAAGCTCAGGTCCTCGCCTATGAGTCGCGGCGAGATTGATATGTTACTGGTTTGTTAAGGTGTATCCTCAACTTCACGGAGCCATCTGTTGTCATTGACACCGCCCGTATTTCGCTGGTTTCGATGTGGAAAATGGAGAAGCAATTGAGAAATCGAAAACTGATGCCTCTCAAAGAGACGGACGATAGTACTTGGTCAAACTTGCGGTGCAAATCTACGAGCCCGCTGGCTGAACCGTCTCAGTAAAAGCAGCCACAGTGTACCAAGCCACCAATGAGACACTCATCTCCACTAATATGGGTTACATTCTGAAATTGCCTGGTCCTTGCTGAAGGCGCCGCACAAAATACAGCCCGAAACCAGAGCTGAATTAGCGTGAAGGATGGCTCCTTAGGGTGGTGCAAGCGTCGGCTTTGGCCGGATCGCCACGTAGCCATTGCTTTTGGTCCAACACAAACATTGATACTTAATGTGTATGGCCTAATTCTCGGTGATGCCCCACTTCTAAGAGCTTGACACAGCGCCAACCTGAACCTGTCCACGCATGTGGTATGCACGTCTGGTTGGCTGTGCAATGCAGGCTAACAGCTAGGCACATTTACTGAGCTTTGCTCACATTTCAAGCTGCATCCCGGTGAACTTCGTCCTTTAAATTGCGACTTGTTTCGAATCGTATGAAGTCCTCCCGTGTCAAAATACAGCACGCACGATGAAGCAGTGGTTCAAGCGGCGCCTCAGAAAATCAACGGCCTCGGTCACCCCAGAGAATGCTGGGACTGATAAAGCCTTGACTCCAGGTAGGCAAGCCATTATGGAAATTAGGATACTCGATGATGGCAGACGATGGCAGCTAATAACGAGTGCCGAGACAGACTCGACGGCAACAGTAGTAACTGCTGTCCAGGTACAGCAATGTCAAAGCCCTCCGGACGCACCACCGTATGCCTACACGTCCGATTTGTGGCAGGAAGCTTATCGCTCCTTGGACAATGCAGATCAGCAAAACCTTGAACAGTTCCATAAGCTGCAGCAAAACGATACTGCAAGGGGCATTGCAGAGGAAATCGAGGAGAGAATACGCCAGGTGTTCGACAAAAAGGAACGAAACCAGGGCGCGAAACAAATCATCGAACGAGCATTAGCGGTACTAAACAAATTTTTGTCCGTAGGAGATGTGGTGGCCAGTTTCGATCCTGCCCACGCTGCTTTGCCCTGGGCTGCTGTTAGGTCCATTTCTATGGTGAGTGTTTCAATAATAGGGTGACAATCTTAGCCGCCAAAAAAAAAAAAAAAAGAACTTGGTCCGATTTGGATTCTGATCAACTATTACAGCTTCTGGCGGCTCACAGTGAATTACATGGAATGGTTTTGGCTGGAATCTCTCAGGCTGCAACACTACTTGCTCAATGCGACATCCACCAACAGTTGTACATGGTTGGGGCTCATGCACTTCGTCCACCTGAGACCAGCTTAGGAAAGCTGAGGCTAGCGATGATTAAAGCGTATATAAGATCCCAGAAATTTCTTAGCTTCGCTATTGAGAGCCTACAGAAGAGGGTCAAAATCGCCGCGGTTTTTAAACTTGACGTTGTCCGAGAACATGTGAGGCGGCTATCAGAGAGCGAGCAACAAGTTCAGCAGGTTGCAAATCACTGCGAGGCGCAGTGCAACCGAACCGGGAGGGCAGGGGTTAAAAAGCTACTGGAAATGGCTGCAGAGTTTATGCAAACTACACAGCACAGCACGTAGGTAATAGAGCTTATGTTTCAGTGTACAACGCTAACCTTATGGAAAGTGAGCTCATTTTGGAGATGATTAACGACAAGGAGCAGCTTGAAGTGCTAAATTGGATCTCGGAAGTACCATACGGAAGTCATCACCTAATTGTGAAGGAAATTCGAACAGCGGAAACATGCGAGTGGCTAATGCATCATAAACCTTTCATTGAATGGGATACTGCCGACAGGTCTTCCATATTCTGGTTACACGGCTCCCGTAAGTGACGTATCAACCTTAAGAACCTGAAAGAAACTGACCTAACTCTTTGCAGCTGGAACTGGGAAAACATTCCTCACGTCCAAGGTCATTGATCGCGTACAGAACCGACTGGAAAACGAAGCCACTCAGGGAGGATTTGCTTATTTCTACTGTAATCGAAATGAGGAGTGCCGCCGCGAACCGCTTTCGGTCCTCCGTGCTCTCGTTCGTCAATTATCGACCGTTCCATCTCAGCCGAAGTATGTCCGTAAGCAGCTTCTGGATACATGTAGGGAGCTAAGGTCAAAGAGTTCCCATCTTGGTTTCGACTCGTGCCGTAGTCAACTACTACAATCTGTTAATGGATACTCTCAGACTACCATTATCCTAGATGCCCTGGATGAATGCTCCCCTGATAGGCGTTGGAAGTTGATGGATATCATACAAAGCCTGATAAGCGAGTCTGAGCGGCCTATTAAGGTGTTTATCGCAAGCCGTCCGGACCACGATATTAGAATAAGATATTCCCGACTGTCCAATGTTAAAATTTATGAAGCAAACAACCAGGGCGATATTGAGAAATATGTTAATGAGGAGATAAACAGGCCGAGAGTATGGGGTCCAATATCACCATCGTTACGTGACTATCTCGTTGACACCCTTCTCAAGGGCAGCCACGGAATGTAAGCTTACCACCAGTACTAAGCGAGGTCTCGAGAGATGCTTATATACCTGCAGGTTCCAATGGGCACATCTTCAAATTAAGCAAGTGCTCGAATTGCCAACAGAAGAGGATATCCGGGCAAGGCTCGGAAGGCTTCCATCTGGGCTCAAAGAGGCATATGATGAAATATACGGCAAGATAGCGAAATATCCACGAGGCAAAGCAATAGTGGATTCCGCTATTACGTGGATGATGAGTTCCGATTTTGTTATTACAAGCGATGTTCTGCTGGACGCAATTCGTATTAGACTTGATACTGACCAGTTGGGTACTTCGAATGCAGTATCAGAGGCACAACTACTTTCTCTATGCAATCATCTACTAGTTGTCGATTCTACATCCAACCAGTGGCTGTTCTCACACCTCTCAGTGCTGGAGTACTTCGAATCCAATCATTGGACCCTCGTACAGGCTCACTGTAGCATTGTAAAGGTATGCTTCAGGCTGCTTCTAGCAACATTTGGAGGAGAAATGAATGAAGACACAATTACGAGGTTTAACAATAGGCATAAGTCAGAGTCGCAGAACGAAGTGGGCAAGTTGCTACATGTTCAGAAATATGTGATTGAGACTTGGGTCCATCATGTCACAAGCTACGAGAGGTTAGTGAAGAGGGAAGACCAAGCGCCCGACCCAACGCTTCTACAGCTGGCGAGGAGATTTCTAGGGACTTCGGAAAATACTAGCGCTGAATACCGCAAATGGCGTCAGCATTTCTTAGAGGAGTATGGCTATCGTGTGCTCCCTTCGGATATGGCAACCCTTCTATGTCAGTACTCAATTTCTCCCCTCCCGCGAGACTGGTGGGATGAGGGGGAAAATTTTGCACAAACGTTAGCCGGCTTCGTGTATGAAGAGAAGTCTAATCACATGCCGATGTCTGAAAAACTTGCTCGGAAGAGTTTCGTGTAAATAGATGCTTATTTATACTAAGCAACAGGGTGCGCATTTGCATGCTAATAACTATAATCGGGCTTGCTACGGCGTTGCTATACTTGGACTAGTTCTTAAGATATAAGTTGCCGACTGACTTTCCACTGTTGCGTTATGCTACGACGTCGTGGGAAGCACACGCAAAGCAAAGCGTGCAAAGGGGGATATCACAGGATAAACTCCTACGCTACTTCCCAGTCGTCGGAATTGCTAGTGCAGGTATAGGTGCGGGTTTACAGTATAATGTTGTGATAATTAGATGACTGCCTACAGACGGGACAAAAATAATAACGTCGGGGACCTATTAACCGCCTAGACCCCTAAACCGCCTACCCTTTTTTATCCTTTTAACACTAAATAACCTACATTATAACTATAATTTCTTATGTAATTTTAGAGCAAATATAATTCTATTTAAATATTTAGAATTAGCATATTAAGATATATAGAAGATAATATTTAATCTGCTATATTAGCTATATATAATAGTCTATCTACTTAGAAAGCTATAGTATAATAGAAAATACCTAGAATAGCTATTAAAGATTAACTTTCTGGCTTTTAGTTATAAATTAATACATATAAACTATATTAATAACGTGGGTGCATAGCAAGCCGGCTAGCATAGCAAGCCAGCCACCCTAACCTAGTTACATGCAAAGATTATACAAAACCACAACCACAATATAGGAAATTAATTAATCTTTACTGCTATCCTCTTTATTTAATATTTCTACATTAATCTAACAAGTTTGCGCGTTATAACTAGACTTACTGTACACACTATATTGCTAACCCTTTATCTTATCCTAAGGCTTATAACCTCTAGTTTAGCAATCTTCTTATTTTACCTGCTCTTCTATATTATTCTAGTCTTAAAGAGCCTATCCCTTGGTAATAGTTATACTACTGCCTTAATATAAATGTATTTTTCTAGCCCTATGCTACTTGCTTAGTATTATATTTGCCTCTTAAAGTTACTTAACTTTAGCCTTTAAGAGGGCTATCTTATATATAAGTCTGTACGTTCCCTTTGCAAATTAATCTATAGCAGATAAAATTAATATTAGCAAGCTTTCCTAGTGGCAGCTTATTTGCCTTTTAATAGAATTAGTTTATAAAGCTGCCTTGGTTAGGCTATTTAGGGTCTTTAGAACCTATAGATTTAGTAGCTTAAGTGCAGCTTTAACTAGCAATAGAGTTTATAGCTTTATATCTAGCTGTATTAATACACTTTATAGATTAAATAGAATAAGCCCTATACCTCTAAATGCTTCTTAGATATTTTTTTCTATTATTATAGCTTTAAATATAGCGTAAAACGCGGGTAGAAAGTCTAACTTTATAATGTGTATAATCTTTACTCTTATTAACCCTTTAATTTCTAGGCTATATGCCTTCTTTAGTAGCCTAAAATACCTAACATCTAATAGTTAGAGAATATGTGATAAATAAGCTAGCATATAGAGCGTAATAATCTTATAGTTCTTACAGAATACCTTAAATTCCGTTAAATAGTAGCTTTTATGCCTATCTATAATTAGAAGATAGTATATACCTTAGGTTTATAGTTTAGTATGCTTTTTAAAGTGTTAAATCTATTCTATAGCCTTCTTATTTATAGTCTAGCTATTAGGAGTTATAGAGATAACCTAATCCTTTAGTAGGGTACTATCTTTATACTAGTTTATAAGGTAATACTGCCCTATAATAATAATAAATAGTAGGATAGCCTAGCTATAAGAATTAATAGACTAGATTACTAAAACCTATTCTCTATTATCTAGCTAGGCTAAAGTTAGCTTGCTATATCTATCTAAGCTTATAATAACTATAGTAGTTAAGATTATGCCTATTATAAAGCTAGCCTTATTAAAGTTATAGAAATCCTTATTAAGAATGCTATATTTTATAACTGTATTATATATAAGCTTAAACTAAGGCTTAATTATCTTTAGATCTTTATATAAGGCTCTCTAATAGTTATATCTACACGTAAAATGCATAGTAAGCTCTTAGTAGCGCTTAATAAAGTTTAAAGCCTATTATAGTCTAATAGAAGGCGTATTATAATTAGCAAGCAGTTAATTTGCTATATCTTACACACTATAAAGCTAGAAAGGGAAAGATTAGGCATCTAGGTTAAGAATATATTAAATAATTATTAACTCCTCTAGATCTATAAGTTTTTAAGAATTAGGCATTATATCACATTATATAGTAACTCTATTTAGGCGATTGCTAAGTAGGCTACAGCTAACCCTATAGGCTTTTATAGTAGCTTAAATGCTTAATTCTAAATCTCTCTATATAGCCTTAATAGCTAAGATTATTTAGCTCTCTTTATTTAAGGATTCTATAATTTTTAGTGGAGAAATCTAAAGTTAAAGGAGGATAGTTACATTTCTGTAGTGGGGTAGCCGGCTTGCTATGCTGGCTAGCTCGCTATACACCCACGTTAGTTACTTACATAATAGCCTAAATATTATTAAATATACTAGTTATACATTAAGAACTCTACTTTTTTATCTCATATATTCTTACTAAGAGAGATAATTACTTAAGCTTTTAATATAATAATTCCTTCTAACCTTTTAGTAGGTCTATTTTAGGCTAAAGTATATAGAGCTATAGATTTATATTTAATTCCTTTAATATTAACCTATTTATTATATTAGGATTAAAGCTTCTAGTTATTATCTCTATAGATCTTAATAATCTTTAGGTTATTGTAACGAGCACTGTAATAGTAGTAGATAAAGCTAGGTAGCAGCAATAGGGTACGTTGTATTCAAGACTAAAGCTTGCTCCCACATGTGTATGTGTGAAGCGCTGGTGATATGCAGGCGAAGAGGCGGTGACACGCGGCAGAGAGCGGGGTGTCGCTTGTGCGTCGCGTGCACCTTACAGTTATAACGTGATTGCATAACGAGCTAGACAGCATAACAAGCTAGACACTATACAAGTATATATAAAGCTATACCCCTATTAAAACTACTAATAGTACCTAAAAATGGTTCTTCTAACATAGCACTTATTACTATATAAATAGTATAATTCTAGATTTATAGATACTTAGCTAGACTAGTTCTCTAAAAGTCCTTAAATTTCTTATTTATACTATATAAACCTTAGGTTCTCTATAAAATTATATATAACTTAATACTAAAATTTTAATAGTAACTTACATATATAGTTAAATATAAGATATATCTAAGAGAGCTATTTTAAGCTATTTTTAGTGGTTTTTACAAGGATATAAAAAGTGTATTTTTTGTGTGAGTGCGCGTGTCTAGCTTGTTATGCTGTCTAGCTCGTTATGCAATCACGTTAGGTATTAGTTCTTTTATATAATTATATTAAGTACTTAATAGTCTATATAGAATTAGAGTTCTCTATCTAGTTTTTATATAAAGAGTATAGGTATAAAAGCTATTAAGCTACTAGCTTAAATAAATCCTTTATCTAAAAGCTTAATAAAGGTTTAGTAAAGAATAACAAGTTTTTCTCTTAATATTCTATATAGAGACCTAAATAGTAGTTCTTTCTCTTTCCCCTTCTTATTAATTTATAAAGGGATATAGTAGTTAATTTTAATCTAATTTAGTAGTAGCTAGTCTGCTTTTTCTCTATTATAGATAGAAAGAAATTTATAATAATACTTAGGGAGCTTCTTATAAGGGTCTATTTATTTCTTTAGAGTAAAGGCCTTCTTAATGTCTTAAAGACTTACAGAAATCGCCAAGCTAGGAGTTTGCAGATCCTAGATCGTATTGTTACCTGCTTGTGCACTTTGTCGTGTAGGTTTCGAAAAGCCTTCCAAGACCCAGCAGCAGACATGCATCACGTTCTGTGGTTTTGACTTGGAGGCTGCGAGGATCCAACAGGTGGCTGACTATCTCAAGTTGCATCGGTTTGTGGCTCGTTCACGTACTAGATAATCTGGGCTTCGCTGGCGTTATCCACTTTCGTTTAAAGCTGCGGCCCGCCGTGAGACTTTAGGCTTTCGAAGGAAATACCGTCTTCAATGCTACCTTTCGAGCTCCTTATTGAGTCCTTCGTGGCTACGTACTTACTGATTCCTGCTCGATTACATATTCAAGTTTAGAGGCTAGTGGGTTGTCCGGACTAAGCGGATATGCCCAATAGTTTACTGGTCACATTAACTCACAACTTCCACATTCAGGATTCTTTTCATTATATGGGCTGAGCCATGTAATGGAAATTTCGGGTACATTTAGGCAGATTTCGGTCTTGCAGTCAACTTGAACCTATTGCCCATGGCCAAATTGGAGACCCTCTCATTCAAAACGTAGTAAAACCTACCCATGGCAATAGTAATGGTTCCAGGGGACATCTTACCCACTACAGTCCGCAACTGGAGCAGCTACAATACAAGCCACCAGGGTCAGAACAGGCCCTAAATGGTGGCTTTCTGAGCCCAACAAGACGGAGAGTAACCCCAAGGCCTACCCTCGTGGCCGTACCCGCCGGCGAAAAGAAGCATTCACCTGCCACATGGCGCTCAATTACTTGCCATGCCAAGGATGATTTGGCCGTGGGTACTGCCGAGCTGGGGCAAGATGAGGTCCACAAAGCGCCATAACCGTCTATTTTGTGCCTGAATCTGGGTGCGGACTACCTTGTAAGTCTTGCTAAGGTTACCACCCTGTGACAATACTATATCTCAATATCGCTCCAATCAGAGTGTAGATGGTCTCTGGAAACTCACCACGCTTGACTGTCAACATCAAAATCAACTCCCAAATCGCGCCTCACTTGCCTAACTCCTCGTTCTAGACTTACACAGTTCTGTATGGTAACCTAGTCTAATGCAAACCAGTTGAAGCAATGTAACCAAGAGTCCAGAGTTTTTCGACGTGCACGCCTCGTAGTCTCGTTATACCCGAAGATAACTTTACCATTTACCGTATGGTATCCATACTAAAGATATGCTTGTAGCCCACTTTTGAAGTTCCGAGGCCTAGACAAGGTCAGAAGTTGCAGACTAAACTCGCCGCGGCCGTAGCTGGGCTAGAATAACTGGCTTCGGCATTACACCCTTTCCATATTGCAACGTTTAATTATGTGCCACAATTTTTCCGTCTTTCCCATCCAGAACATCAAGCTGCTGCCAGGGTTGGCCGCTGAATATTGGGAGTTTGGTAACTAAGCATGGAAGGGGGAATCGTTTCTCATCTCGAGTTGCTCAAGTATATATATCCAGCTTCTACGTCCATGTAAACTGTAATTTGGCTCCCAGGTTCAGCAGTGCGCATCTCTTGATATCCTCAATTACTTGTACAAACGCTGGACTTGACTCCAGCACTGCTTACCGTCAAGATGCTCACCAAGGTATTTCTGTTCAGCATCTTGATTCGCCAATGTCAACTAATAATGGTCATCGTAGCTTGCCGTCACCTCCCTGCTGGTCAGCGCTGTTTGCGCTGTGCCCTATCCCCCCTCGGTTGCTGATTCCAGCGCCATCTCAAAGGTTGCCGCCTCGGTTTTCACCACGAAGAAACCCAATGGCGGTAACTTCATGCCCACCAGCCAGTCAAAGGCCACTAGAACTACCAATGCTGAGTCTCCAGCTGCGGCTGACCTTGAGCGCCGTCAAAAGGGCGAACGAGTCCAGAATGGCAACTTGGCCACTTACAACAGCGCCGACATTAAAGACGGCAACGGAAATGGTGTAGATTCCTACACGATGTATTGGGGTGACGGTAGTACCGGTCAAGGCTGGCCTGACAAGAACCGCTGGGTGTCTTTCGAGAACATGTTCAATAACTACAAGAACCAAATGTTCCAGTCTTGCGGCTGGCAGAACCCTCCTCAGCCAAACAACAGTGGGCCAGAAGTCGGGGCTATCTGGGATGGCATCCAGAAGGCCGCCGATGCCTCCGGAGTTGATCACCGATTAATCCTTGCTGTCATTATGCAGGAGTCTCACGGCTGCGTTCGCGCACCAACCACCAACTACGGCGTCCGCAACCCGGGTCTGATGCAGGACCACAATGGCCACGGGACATGCAATGACAACGGCCGGGTCCAGAACCCTTGCCCTTCCGCCACAATCTTTGAGATGATAAGTGAGGGAACTGCTGGAACCGACTCTGGAGATGGACTCGCCAACTGTATTAACCAGTCCGGACGAGGAGACGTCTCTGCTTTTTACCGTGCTGCTCGCATCTACAACTCTGGCTCTATTTCCAACACCGGACAGCTCCAGAATGGTATTGCTACTCACTGCTACGCCAGTGACATTGCCAAGTAGGTTTCCATGAAGAATTTACTGACTCTACAAATACTGACATGCGAGATTTAGTCGTCTTACTGGCTGGGTTAACGCTGGTTCAAAGTGCAACTGCGACAACAACCCCGGCAGCTGCGGTATTGTCACACATTAAGTGGTGAGATTGAGGTATATTGTATATAAATGGACTGATGTATATATTTTGCGCGCCATAAATAATTGAGACTTGCATTTGTTACTCACTTTCCGCTTCTTTTACTTCTCACCTGGCTCACAAACGACAGTGAAAAGGGTGGGGTTGAGCTGATAGTCTTACAATGATGGATAACCGCCTGAGAAGAATCCATCCGGATCGTAGGTCTTCTTCAGTTGTCTTAGTCTCTGCAGTGTCTCCTTTCCGAATGTAGCCTCAACATCTGTGTCGATACTAGGCATCAGATTTCCATAAGCAACTCCCTCGAAAACATCACCGGTGGCCTTCAGTTCGTCCACAGTCCCGCCCGCCATGTCAATCGCTGCATCGTTTGCTTCTGAGCTGACCATCATGTTATCATGCCGACAAATGAGCGGGAGCAGTCGATGACGATACCGCAGTGGGAAGCACGCCTTTGGGTTGGCTTGGATTGCTAGCCCATGGGCGAAGTGGCTGGGGCTGCCCATGTAGACGCCTTTGGTATTGCGATATCGCCGGTTCAACACCGACACAACACTTCTTGTAAGACCTTTTGTGATGACTCCACGAAGATAGCACGGTGTTGGCTGCGAAGAAGGGACCGCCTTGACAAAACTGGCAAAGTCCACTGAGGAGGAGAAGTCAGCTCCATTGTATACTAATTTCTTGGGGGCAGAATATCGGAAGAACAGCGTTACTTACTTTCGGAAACATTACCAGCTAGCGAGCCTGATAACGACTTCATCTTATCCAGAAAGCGGTAACCATTTGTTAAGTCATCGCCCGGCTTTGCACACCAAGCAAAGTAAAAGCATACTTCTGGGTTGAGTGGATTTGGATTCCGGATATACAGATCCCCTGCAAATTCCGTCGGAAGATTAGGCTCGATGTTGTCGGACCATTCTGTCAGTGCAGACTCCCAATCACGATGTTCAAGCTTCAGGGCGCCGATTAGAAGTTTCGGTTGCGGGTAGATCTTGACTGTAAGCTGCGTCACCACACCCCATATACCATTACCGGCGCCTCGCAGGGCCCAGAGTAGTTCGGAGTTGTGGTTTTCATCAACCTGAATTATTGAGCCATCGGCGAGAACAAGTCGTCCTGCAAGAATCTGATCAACTCCAAGTCCGTAGGCTGAGGCGTACATGCCGTATCCGCCTCCCATAGCCCAGCCAACATAGCCGACCATCGGGTGCCAACCTATTGGAGTAAATAGACCACGATCCCCTAGAATTGGCGCAAGTTCACCTGTTAGAATACCGCCCCCGACATCAGCGCAGTTCTTTCCCTCGGCGATGGTCACAGAATTCAGACCACGTAAGTCCAGGACAATCCCATTGTCTGCTCTCGAAATGTTCCTTCCGGCCAAGTCAGACCCTCCAGAGCGAATGCCCAAGGGCAAATTCAGTTTCCTGGCTATTTTAATGGTGTCCGCGACATGAATTTCCTCAGAAGCTCGGATAACAGCTACCGGCTTCACAGATATCGCCTGATTGAAGGTGGAGCTCAGCCCCTTATACGAAGGATCAGAGCGAGTATAGACAATTTGCGGAAATTTCTCATGTAAAGGCAAAAGACCTGGTGCGTCCTTATCAATGTTGTATTTTGTCCTCGTTGCAGCAGGGACGCTCTGAGGCGTTGTGGAGATGGTTTCGAAACGCATTGTGCGGCCCGGGCGGGATAAGATGTGTGTGGCGATAAGTCGAAGCTCGTTAAGTTTATTTATTTTTCTGTTAGTACAAACTTCTAACGAAAGACATCATGTATTTTATTTATCAAGAAGAGTTGAGCAACGGGGATGCTGTGTCGAATTTATAAGCCAAAATGAGGCCATAAGATGTGGCTTCAGCCACGAGTCACTGACCAGCTAAAAGATGACACGGCCCGTCGCTGAATATCTGCAGCGGCTCGTTCGGTATCAGTTCCCTGCCCGCTCTAAGTGGTAGGCCACAGATAATTTTCCCATTCTCAACTGTAAGCCTTGCATTAGCTGAGGCCTTTGGGGGAGCATATGTTCCACTTTAGAGCTGCATACAGCTACATCCAGCTTTCAGGAGTAGCGGCTGGATAACGCGCAGCCCATGTCATCCGGGCTTGAAACATGTATGCCGTCCTGCGGAGTTCCGCGCGGAGTGCCGCAAATGTGGGGAGATCTTGACTTGCCGGACAAGGAGCACTTATGCGGTTGTTGTAAAAGTATAAGAACGAATACATTCGCCGAGGATTTTCACACTCGCCTCAAATTATCTAATTCGCATTGGCTAACGGTTACGGACTTGAGTTTTAATTGAGTTTGCCTTACAAACATTGCATGCGAAAATGTCCCAAACCGCCGAGTCCCTCCCCAAATGGTTCGACCAACTCTTCGGGAGCCTCTTTTTCCAACCTGACGATGACCTTGCACTAAAGACGTTTACTGAAGGGTTTAGTCCCGACTTTACCGCCCGGTAGGTGATATACGGGTTGGCAACGCAAAGAAGACACCTGACCGTGAACAAATGTGAATATCTAGCATCAATAGCACCAAGTTCACATACGCACAGTTCAAAGAGTTCATTATTACAGCACGAGATAGCAATACATTCACACCACTGTCGCGGGACGAGATCATGACTTGGAATGCCCCTGAAGCGTCTGGAGCAGGGAGTGTGGTCCAGAGCGGCTGGTTTGCAGCGAAAAACAAGCAAACGGGTGAAGTTTCCAGAACAAAGGCCGTTACTCTGGCCACCGTGGGCGTTGTAGATGGAAAGAGGGTGCTATTAGAGCTGGCAGAGACAAGCAAAGGAGAGTAGTCTATGGCCTGTAGGTTTCTTCGGGCAGATATGTAGGCGACCTAGCTGGTTAATATGATGAATGCTGGCAAAAAGAAACGAGTCTCTCCGTATCTATAAAGTGGCCAGTTCTTGAATATGACAACGCATATGGCAATTCAATATAGCTAATCATTGTAGGTGAAGTTACTGTGTCATCGCGTCTGTGGGACAGGTGGTTGACTGCTTGCCGTTGTGTCAGATCCGATGAGATTCTAACCATGACAAACTATCCCAATTCACGACGATGTCAGCTTTGAAACGGTATTTAGTGTTTAGTTTCTAACAAACCATTGGCGAATGTAATCATGGCGCTTCTCCATGAACCTGGCCAATCCGAACAATTGTGGATTATGCGGATCTCCGTGCGGACTGCCGCAGGAAGGGGAAACGTTGCCAGTGACATCTCAAGACATCTCAAGAACTCATGTTCTTAATTCAACTAGATCGTATCACTCTGTTCTGAACATGGACGCCATAATGCCACATAACAGTGTTCAAGACTCGATATGGCTTCGTCAAGTGCATCGTTAGACTCTTTCCTCACAACGCATCCGTCCCTCCGACGACTTAGACGCTCCGATCCACAGTTTGACGAGACAAAGGCCTGTTTACTGTCCATAAAAATGACCCTTCCATTATCCTAGGTGCTCGGTGCAGTGATACTGCTCGTTTGACTAGTCAGCACCACTTTAGGTGGTGCGAGAACATTTTCGAGGACCTAAAGTGGAGTGAGGCACGGGTATAGGCTGCCGTAATGCACCCTTCCCGTCTATATCCGCTTTAACTTAGTCATTCCTCGTCGCTTGGCGAACATGTAACTATGCAGTAATCGCTTCAAGCTCGGTTTTGATCGCGCTCGTTCTTGAGACACCCCGCATCGCCGGACGACCGAACCTTTGCGAGAAAAGGGGGATACGAGTTCCACCATGCAGACTCCTGGAACTCGCTCTCGCCAGGGTAAGTAGCCTCCATGTCGGCTTCTGCCTTTCTGCTGAATTTGGCCGAGACTGATGTTGGACAGGCTGTCTAACATGCAGGAGCCGCCACAGAAAATGTGATGAGGGTAAACCTGTATGTCAGCTTTGTCACAAAACCGGTCGTAAATGTGAATATGACAGTGGACTTCGATGGGCGTCGATGAATCGTCCGGAACCCATGGCCCCCGACCATATGGTGAGAACTACGAAGAGAAAGCGGCCCAGACGGCAGTTACAATAAGGGTCTAATCAAGAAACTGCGTGCTCCATTGAGCCCACGACCTTGGTAAACCTCACAAGTTCAGTCACCGACAATAAGTTATGTTCGGAAACACTTGATAGTCCGTTGTCAGGTGCTCCTCCACTCGGCGACAACTCTACGATGGACGCTGTGCCTAGCCCTTACGAAGGAGGCACAATATGTAACGATATATTTTCTGAACAACAATTTACTAATCTCATGGCATCAATTAACAATACAACCGATTGGATAGGGCTTGAGCAGGATCAAGCGCTCTTGGCTTCGTGCCATGGCATGAGTTTGCCGAGTTCTTTCAAGGCTACACTTAATCTGGATGCTTCGTGTGACGACCGATCGCGACCCGGGACCGAACATGAGCCCCTAAGTACCGGAAGCGCACTGACATGGACTGATCCCGGTCTTATTCCCTGGCTGTCGCCAACTCTCGCTTCTCCAAGTGAAGAGCTTGCCTTCAGTTACTGTAAAAACTCACCTTCTCTTGGCTCGCTGCATGCTGATGCACTAACAGGGCCATAGATATTAACGATGCCTCGACTCGCATTCCGGCTTTCGATAGTCCAAAGAATCCTTACCGGAAGCTTTGTTTAGTCGCCATATCGTATCCTCTGCTTCTTCAGACAATTCTGTACGTTTCCGCAATTAGCATGAAGAACCATGACAAGGGGGATGAAGATGCAATTACCCATTGCCGCGCTCAAGCCCTGTTGTTGCTGCAAAAGGCCGCTGCCATGCTGGAGACCCAGAAGGCCGCTGGAGGCCCAAAATGGATGGACCATGACCAAATCCTCTCGGTATTATCGTTGAGAGAGGTGACCTTGGTAGCTTATCTTATGCATATCGCTGCGGAGGTCATGGTGGGCAGTCAAACGGCTGGGGCTTACTTGCAAGATGCATACAGCCTGATGATCGAGCTCGACTACATCGATCATTTGCCGCAAAGATTCTACGCGCGATTCCTCACACAAAGATTTGCTATGATAGATGTAGTACTCTCATTCTTACGGCATCGGAAGCCATTCGCGCCGAAACATTTCGTCTTGTGCCAGCCGATCGAGGGGGTGGATGAGCAAGAACCATCTTTCCGCGAATTAACAGGCTGTCCTCAGGCAGTTCTTTCGTTCCTAGCCAGACTTTCGATTCTCGCCAATGAAATCAGTCGCGACAGTTGCGCACATATTGCAGAGGCCTACCAGTTGGAGAGCGAAATGCGCCTCTGGGGAGCGCTTAGGTATCCTGGTCCCTTGTCTGGGAATGCCCCCCTGCTGGAGATTATGCCCGGTGATGGCGCTGGCGCCCGTGACGTTCGCTAGATACAATTAGACATTTTGGGCGAATGCTTCTACTGGGTTGCGCACCTACTACTGGCGCGAAGAGTCCTTCTAGACTCTACAGCATCTGGTCGCGTGCAGTTGTATAGACAACACCTCTTTGCCCTCATGGATCGCCTCCCGGCTGGCTGTGGGCCAGACTCCTCATTACCTTTTCCGTTCTGTATGGCAGCTCGGGAGGCGATGAGCAGTCAAGATAGAGAATGGGTGCGTCGAAAGCATGCCGACATGTTGAGCCAATACCGTGATCGTTCGAGAGAGCTTATGATGGGCCTGACAGAGGAGATCTGGAGAAGGAATGATTATGACATGGCAGCCATGACGGAGGAATCTCTTTCACCCAATATCTGGGTAAATGACGATATCTATATTGGCATTTTGGACTCTCAAGCTTCGCATTTTGTGTTTTAGCCTGACTTGCCCTTGCGCGTTTTATGCCTCCACACCTACCCGCGGCAACGGCAGGCGATGCAATGACGGTTATTGAAAACGCTATTGCAGCACTATGAGTCGAGGGATGAAAGGCTTATATAGGGAGCCAAGCTGTTATGCTGTGGAAAGTCCGGCCTATTTTAGCAAAAGCCCAGTCAGTCGCAAACTGGAGACGGTGAGCGCCTCGTAGGTTGAAGCTGGCCTTCCTTCGTCTTGCATGAAGTATCTTGCTTAAGGTGACAGCCGTATAGGCCCGGATTCGTACTAACTCTAGAGGGAAGCCTCTACCGAACCTAATAAAACCCTTACAGCTACGGACGTACCTTAGCTTACACTGCACTACATACATGTTTGGTACCTGAGTTAAGGTATGCTCCCCTTCTATGTTACCAAAGCGGAAGTGTGTGTCGCGGTGGGGATCTCGATTAGTAACATTAAAGCCTAGATTTCGATAGAGGGGAGAATACACAAGGCACTGCACCCGTTGTTTCGGTACAGCGCCTCTCTGCTCATTTTCTTCGGAATGGAAGCAAGTGAAGATTCAAGTGTTCCTATGGCACCGGAATCGGGTCCCGCCAAGTGCTGCTCTAGTAGAAAACGTGGAGCAAGCAAAAGTGTTAGGCTACTCTATCCTTCTGACCTATAAGTCCAACACATACACCTCATATCTTCTCAAGTAGCTTTACCTTCTCACTTCATAACTACTACCTTGGCTCGCCCTTGCAAACTACCTTTCAATAGAAGAAGGATCTCGGTTCCCCTAGGGACCGCACCATCTTTACTTTAGTGTAACGTCTCTGCCGTCATCACTCTTGTCGTCACTATGCCGCAATCTCTCACGGGGGTCGATGTGAAACTAGAGCTGCGAGATAAAACTCTTTTCCACCAAGCATCGTATGTCCATGGAGAATGGGTCACGGCAGCTTCAGGAAAGACATTCGACGTCATCGATCCCGGGAGCGGTGCAATCTGGGCCACTTGCCCAGACAACGGTCCCGAGGATGTTAACAGAGCTATTGAATCATCCCAAAAGGGTTTCCTAGAGCACTCAGCCCTAACCGCGCGCAAGAGGGCACAGCTGCTTCTAGAATGGCACCAGTTAGTGACGGAGGCTCGTGACGATCTTGCCAAGCTCCTGACGTACGAGACCGGAAAGCCACTGGCCGAGGCCTACGGAGAAGTTGATTACTCTTTGGGCTTCTTGTGGTGGTTTTCTGGCGAGGCAGAGCGGGTTTCGGGTTCCATAGGCGCCTCTTCTGTCCAGAATCGAAGGGTTTTGGTGATTAAGCAACCAATCGGCGTTACGGTTGCCCTCGTTCCGTGGAACTTTCCCATTGCCATGATTCTTCGCAAGGCCGGCGCAGCGCTTGCCGCAGGCTGTTCGATGATTGTCAAGCCATCCCCAGAAACACCTTTAACCTGCCTGGCCCTCGCGGATCTGGCTACACGCGCAGGGTTTGCTCCTGGTGTCTTCAACGTCCTGACCACTTCGCTGGATAACACGCCGAAGCTGTCCGAAGCCATGTGCACACATCATTACGTGCAGAAGGTCACCTTCACCGGTAGCACAAGGGTTGGCAAGATCGTGGCCGGAATCTGCGCAAGGAACCTCAAGAAATGCACTATGGAGCTCGGCGGTAACCGCCCCTTTATTGTCTTTGACGATGCGGACCTTGAGCAGGCTGTCACGCAGTTGATGGCTTTGAAATGGAGGAACGCAGGACAGGCTTGCATCACCGCGAATCGTGTGTATGTTCAAGCTGGTGTGTATGACAAGTTTGCCAGCATGTTCGCTTCCAGGACGCGCGAGTTTAAGGTAGGCCACGGCATCGACCCATCCACGACCTTTGGCGCGGTCACTGCTGGGTTGGAAAGGGCCGAGTCACAGGTCCAGGACGCACTGGAGCACGGCGCCCAGCTAGCGACAGGTTCTGGAAAGCGTTTTAATGGGCAGTTCATGGAATCAGTCGTTCTCACGGGCATGACGCAAGAAATGAAGATGGGACATGAAGAGACCTTCGGCCCTGTGTGCGGTCTCTTCAAGTTTCACACCGAGGAGGAGGCTGTCAGGTGGGCCAACTACACAAGCCTGGGCCTGGCTAGCTATGCCTTCACGAAGAACGTCGACCGACTTTGGAGGATGTTCGAGAAGTTGCAGGCAGGCATGATTGGTCTTGTAAGTTTGTACTTCCTTACCCGTCTCTGACAATATGCTGATGTAGATCGAGCAGAACACAGGAAACGGCTCTTCTTCTGAGAGTCCATTTGGAGGCATCAAGCAGTCTGGTTACGGCAAGGAAAGTGGAAAGGATGTTGCTGTCTCTGAATATTTGGTCGAGAAAACTGGAACTTTGACAGTTCGGTAATCCTTGAACTGCACAACTTCATGGTAATGACTTAAGCTAATGAACTGATTAATAATCAAACTGGTAGGACTTTCGTATTTCATAGTTTACCACTGAGCCATCGTGGAGACCAGACCGTCATGTGTGCTCCATGAGTAGCAAACATGTGTTATTTTTGATGGCGAATCGTGGTCTTAATGAAGTTAAATGTGGCAATCTTCGGCTAGATACCTTCATGAAAGCCTATGGAGAGACCGGGAGCTACTTCCCGTCTATATAGAATGGGCCTCCGAGTAGCGTTCTAATACTCAGTGTCTGATTATTTAGTACGATCCAAGGTGCACAGGGTCTCCAAATCCATAAAATTGGGACATTCTACAGGAGATATTTAGTTATGCCACCCGACATCTTCTATCATTTACTTCCACTACACCCGTCTGATAATCGTAGACCGAGGTTCACGAGCCTCTTTCGCAAACTCGGCTACAAGGTCGTTTGACACAATATATGATGGAACTTTGTCACATTGCCCCATGCCTATGCCAACCACTGCGATGCGTCATGTGGGTCGCTGTATCAAGATATTGACCTGACCCAAAGTAGTAATGCGACTCGCACCGGAAGCTGTTGCCGGTCCGGCCCCTTCCACCCTGCCGGCAACTGGGATGTCGTCTGTTGACCGAATTGTGAAGCCTGGCGAGTTGGGATCAGGTTTAAATACCAAGTCGTGAGATGATCCATATCTGTAACAGCACAATAATCGAACGACCCTTGTTGTTGCTTGAGACATCAATAGAATTCACAAACAATGCCCCATTACCCAGTTGACAGCCCCGACGGACAGTCTACCGTGACGAAGCTGGCACTGAACGAAAACACGCAGAAGCATGTTGACGACTGGAGCCAGTATGTCCGGGGAGGCTTTCCTACTCTACCAGTAAGTGATTGTTGAGTCTGCAGGCCCCGACGCTGCTAACGCGTTGACACCAGGTTGCTGTAGAGTCTGCTGATGGCCATATCATCACAGATGTCGACGGCAAGAAGTACATTGACTTTATAGGTCAGTTCGCCGTGATGAATTTTGGGTACTCCAACCCCAAGATCGCCAAGGCCGTTGCGGACCAAGTCTACAAGATGCCCCTGAGCGGCACCTACCACATCAGCCTTCTGTACACCGAGTTCGCTAAACGCGTGACCAAGGTAAGAAATACCCCCCCTTGCTGTTCACCTAACGAAGAGTTGCAGCTGACCTTTTCACTTAGAAATTCGGGTTTGACTCTGTTGTTACCATGCTGAGCGGCTCTGAAGCCGTCGAGTCTGCTGTCAAGACAGCGCGAAAATGGGCCTATTTGCGAAAGGGAATTCCTCAGGATCAGGCACACGTCCTGACTGTCGACCAATGCTACCATGGCTTGACTCTGTCCACTATGCCCATGGCTACTGTCTGTGCGAAGCGTAAGTGTCTGCCCAATTGTAGCACAAAACTTCCTAGCACTGACAGCATGCAAGACTTCGGCCAGCACCTCCCCAACGTTGGCCCTTACGCACCCACCAGCGGAAAGCTCATCCCCTTTGGAGACATTCAAGCCCTGGCTGAGTGTTTTGAGCAAGACGGTGACAAGCTTGCGGCGTTCATCGTTGAACCCGTGCAGGGCTGGGCAGGGTATGTTCACCGACGTGGTTCTTGTCACAATGAAGATACTCATGGCCGTGTAGCACCATCGTCCCCCCACCTGGTTACCTGAAAGTCGTCCAGAAACTCTGCAGGAAGCACAATGTTCTACTTGTCTGCGACGAGATCCAGGCTGGATACGGCCGCACCGGCAAGGACCTCTCATTCCAACAGGAACCAGAGCTTGAGCCCGACATGGTTACCATGGGCAAGGCTGTAACTGGAGGTTGGCTCCTGCAATCACACTACGCTCGAAGAGTATACTGACATGACAAGGTTACTACCCCATGTCCGTCATCATGGGAAAGAGCAATGTTATGGACTTGATCCAGAAGAGCGAGATTCTCTCGACCTTTGCTGCCTCCCCAATTGCATGCGCAGCAGCCCTGGCATCCCTAGATGTTCTCGAAGAGGAGAAACTGGCGGAAAGATCTGAGAGACTGGGAGAGGTATTAAGGAAAACAATTAAAGCCCTCAACCCCCCCTATGTGAAGGAATTGCGAGGCCCAGCACTCTTTCAGTCTCTAGTTCTCGACCTTTCCATACCTGGCCTTACCCCTCGCCGGGTCTCAGCTCTTGCCATGCACTGAGGTGTACTGGTTGGCATTGGAGCTGATCGCCTACGGTTCAGCCCTCCTCTGGCAATATCAGAAGAGGACCTGGTCAAGGCTGTGACGGTTGTTGCCCAAGCAATCGAGGATGTCACAAAGCTGGGAGATTTCCCCGGCAGTGAGTTCTTGAACTGAGAAACATGTCAAAGGAGAGTAGGAAGTCAATATAGCTTTATATCAATCTGAAGAGTAATTAACTAAGTGAGACCCAGCGCCGTCGTACCCATTAGAGCTTTCCGACGAGGCTTCCCCAGGCTTCGCTATATCATGGCAAAGTGGCAGGCGTGTCTCTTTCAGGCCAGAGTCTGAGCCGGACCGCCATTGAGATTTTTGTAAACCGAGCTACTAGCATGCCTGCGCCAGGACCAATGGCCAGCTTACATATTATACATGGCAAAGCCATGGAAGGCTCGGCCACGTAGAGATTAGTACCGGAAGTTAGAGAACCAGGTGCTATTGGAAATTATTGGGCATTCACTCGATGAATCATTGACGGAGGCGGCAAAGATGTGGACTGAAGACTTTTTCGAGAAAATGAGGCAGGATAAGAGTGCTGCAGATTGTATGTTCCTGGCTTTCATACCGCCTGAGCAATTGGATCTGGCGAAACTGTACAGGGGAAACTTGGCTGAGATGAAGAGGTTTAAGACAAAGTTGGATGCAGACAATGTGTTCTCTCATGGTGTGCCTCAACTGTAGATCTGAATGCTCGGCACTTGGGCTCGCAATTCCCCTAATAGACATATTTACATGTATGCTTGGCGTAAAACTTTCTAAGCGCAAGCAGCCGGCACAGGTGTATGGGAATGTTGACCGCGGTTGTATTTGTGCCGGTGTCAACATAACGAGTTAGAGTAAACCAGGGTTCGGCTACATGATAACTAGTGGTAAATACTCAAACCTGTTCAGCCTAGATAATGACAGCCCCACGTACCGCTAGTGAGTTGACTAGAAGACTGCGAATGATTCCAAATGGCGGCGAAACATTCTCAAAGCACCACCCAAACTTGGCTTTTCTGGGGCACCAGGGACACCCTTTGACCTCTATGAACCAGATCTCAAGTCAAGTCTGGTGTGCTTACGTCCTACAACCTCGGGCGCGCGTAGGTCTTCAAAGGCGCCTTGAAATCACAACAAGCTGCTTATCTCAGCCTTGTGTTGAAGAACAAAACCAACACATGAGGCAATTTGTTTTTCTTCCACAAACGTTGATTTCTCTTCCTCCTTTCCTGCCTAGTGACCTCTCATCATGCCTGTTTCACAAATGGCGTCGCTTCGCCGGAAGTCTTGCAGGCCATGTGCTAAGTCGAAACGGCGATGCACCCTCGACTTTCCCATCTGCCAACGATGCGTCGCCAGAAGATTAAAGTGTGTGTATCCTTGGGCTACGACGAATTCATTTATTGCGAATAGCAACACTTCCGGCACTGGCGCGATATTGGGCACTGCAGCCGCTACATCTCAAGTCGACCATAACCATGAGATCTGCAATCCACAGTCGTTGGAGGCAACATCATCAACATGGCTGACAAGCACCACATCCAGCGACGACGCCGCGATCATTGGTCTTCCTAGTTATATGCCACTTTCTTTACATAGTCTTGCCTCGCTGCCGAAACCAATCTCTCCGGCCATGCTGGCTCTCCTGCAAGATCTCACCTGGCAGAATACAGCTTTGTCGCCAATGTCGGAGCTGGCCATCGCCTCATCAACGACAGACATGGCTATAAATGCTGATGTTTCTTGGGATGAGGGCCCTATTACTTCGAATTCTTATTACCAGCCACGTTGCGAGTATGCAAGCCAACGATTTGTCGCTCAAGCAAATGCATTGGCCGAGGTTGGACACACAACTTTCATACACCACTCACAAATCCCAACATCTGCAGTTCTCCAAGACGCTCTATCATCCAGTGCATTAAATGCCATGCGTAATCCCTCCAACAGCGCCGTTGTGCGGAATGTAATCGGACAACGTGCTACCCTGCTGGTAGATGCTGTTGACGCTGTAATCACTCAGTCCGCGTTCACACAGATCGACCTCTTACCGCCTATACAGGCGTTGCTGATCTACCAGAGCATACGGTTATTCTGTATTAACGATATCTCCCAACGGTCGCAGGCGGAAGGACACGAGCTGCGGCTAAAAGCGTGGCTGCAGATTCTACGCAGACAACTCCGACCCATACGTGACAACTTGGACTGGGCGACTTGGGTGCGGGAGGAGAGCATGCGACGAACAGTATTTTTTGCAGAAATGCTTATTGCTGTACATTGTTTTCTGAAGCACGGGTGGGATAGAGCAGAAGCCCGCCTGGCGCCATTGAGCTTCACTGCACAGGTAGCTTTGTGGGAGGCACAATCAGCAGCGGAATGGGAAAGGGCTTGGATAGCGCTGCCGAGAAGGGAGATTAGGATGATGACACTAGACCAAGATCTGGCATTGGTTACGCCTGCCGACGCAGAAGAGTCGACTGTTGTTTTGCGGGCAATACACTATGGCTTAGATGAGGTGGGGAGGTGGTTAGGCGGCGATGGAGAGGTTTTGCGACGATGGGGGTTAAGGACGTGACAGATATCCAGATACTGGCACTGTACTTGTTACGGTATTAAATTTTGAGAATTCTTTTTAGTCCCTGTAGCTAGGTAAGTGGCTCTAAGGTGCTCCATCTAATGGACACATCATACGAGGAGAAGAGATGAAATTCTATTATACCAAAGGGGCCGGGTAAAGGCGAAGGCAGCCCTCTATGGTCATACTTCGTTATGGAAAATGGGAAGACATAAATCACATACAATGTTCTCACAGATCCAAGCTACAAGTAAGACGGCTTAAAACATGCAGGCGTGCAATTATGTACTCTCTCTTTACTATTATAGAGTCTTTGAGTCCAAGCTTAACGGTTAGTAGGTCTCCTCTGCCACGCCATACTCGCCAAAGTTAAGAGCCCAAGCGTGAGGTTGTTCATGCTGTAAAGTATAGACGAATGTTGGTCACCTACCAGACTCCTTCCCCCCAGCTTGAAGATTGAGTGTCTGCTAATTTGTGCGCACCACTATCTACGTTGTCCCCAAGTCCTTTTTTGTGAAGAAGTCCACTGGAAATACCTTTACATTAAAGGCGAAGCTTTCACGCAAACGTCGCGATCAATGCCGTAACACCGGATGTCCACGCTCCAGCGTATATAACCATGCGCCATTTGTGCAACCAATCCCAGTTTCCGATTAATCTCAGGGCCTCTTTGTCCTCGGTTTCTGACAGTTCCTCTTTCTGATTCAACGCACCAAGTGACTTATTTGTTGGCTGTATCATAAACCCAGTGTACACAATTGCGCTAGCGCTGCATGCGGCAGAAGTGAGAGAGAGACTTCGAACCAGAGGCAAGGCAGTAAGTCCAACGGCGGATAGGTGAAGCCCGATGGTGATTGCGGTTCCGCGGATGACATAGTACTACGAGAATGTAAGCGCTTAGAAAGGGTTAACAAATTAGTAGCTTAGGCCAACCGTACAGATGCCCTGTCGAAGAAGAGCTTCCACACGCGCACACGAGATCTGGTAGTCAGTTGGCTGCTACCAATCTCATCCTTGATTATTGGTAGGGGCCCACAGAGTGAGAGCCCAACATTTCCGAATAGGAGTGAAGACGTGACAAGCAGTCCCAAGCTTAATGGATATGCTGCTGTTGGAATTGTGTTGATAAAGCGCGACATGATGTGGGTATGAATCAAAAGACGGGATGATTAGGGAGGGGCTGTCCCAGGCTTCAAAGGTTAGCATAATCCGTACCCAAGCCCCTCTTATAGCAATTTGATGTGTTGTTGTATTAGGGGCATAAGCAGTGCTCGACGCACCTCGTCCAACAGAATCTCACGTGGAGATGGATATCCGGAATGCAGTTCAGGTGGGCAACCGCGCGGCTTGAGTTAGCCAACCGGAGACCTCACAATTCCACCTAAACGCTCTTCTTGCATTCAAGACGCATCCAGACTTATCACTTTGCATAGCCTATTCCTAATACAGCAGCCTCTTTAACAGTCGTTGTACAATCATTTTGGATCCTTGCAATATAGACCTCAAGATCTTGACCAGTGCAGTCCTAGTTGTCTAAGACTTCCCAAAATGTGGGAATTGGTGTCCTTAGTTTCTGCAGGTAGGTCCCAAGTGCTCTAGCTGGCAGAGGCTGCAACCATCCTAGTGGGAGGCGGCAGACCCAAGCAACTATACCGAGTATTTACATATGTATTCGCCATGCAAGCATGACTGAACGCTTTTAGCTAGTAGAGTGAGGATCGCGGGGTAATACGAAAACACAACTATAACACTGTTGGTATAAGTTTGTTTCTTAGGCTAGAGACAATAAGCCCTCCTTATAGGGGCATTTTATCCCACAAAGAGTGCCTAAAAAGTAGCTGCCCAGGAGATTTAGCCTACTAGGGTACAGCTGTAACTAGATATACTCGCGGTGTTAGGTGCTTTTATGAGACCTGAAAGATTGTTAGAATCATATTATTCTCCAAATAATATAACCGTGATGTATATTTTAGACTAGCACAAATTTAGTAAGCAGACTATCTACTATAGAAACCTTACTTTTATATATACTGCCTTTTACCACTCTAGTAATCCTAAACCGCCGCCTATAGTTAGTTTTATAGAGCTTGCTAAAATGGAATATAGAAGTTGGTGGCTTGTTGTATAGTCTATAGAAGTAATATGGTTTATCCTGTAGCTTAGGCTTATTAAAACTAAGCTCCCTGGTGAATCCGCGGTGTAAGCCTACCAGTCCTATAAGCTGCACAAGAGCGTTGAGAAAACGGCTGCCACTTTCACCCCTAAAATGGAGTGCCTTGAAACACTAGGCCAATTCGTGGTTATCCTTATTGTCCTCGTCCTACAATCTAGGGTGAGGGATCAAGGTCTTTTACCTTGATCAGAATAGGTACCCCAGCCAACTCATCCTCAGGCACTTAACTTATTCAATTTCTGGACGACAATTATAGTTCGTAGAACATGATAGGGAACCGAAATATCGTATGGTCGCATACGACTTTATTGGACATGGAGAAAAACTATAAAGCATGACTTCGATAAGGTCTATAATTCTTCCCGTCCCATGTCCGCGCGAGAACGCTCAGGTTTCAACAAGCAATGCGGCGGTATCTCCATGGCCATTTGCAAGCGCTAGTTGCCGTGCCGTCCTCCCAGCGTTATCTGTCACCAGGGTAGCGGCGCCATGTTGCAATAGAAGTTGCGCAGTTGAAGTACATCCCCATTTGCCTGCCTCGTGTAAAGCAGTCGTCCCGGCCGCGTCCACTGCACTCACATCTGCACCAGCAGCAAGGAGCGCTCGTATGATGTCGTCATGTCCCCAAGCAGCAGCCCGATGGAGTGCTGTAGTTCCTCTTTCGTCTGCGGACGAGGCATCGGCTCCAAATTCGAGAAGATGACTTACCAGACTGCCATGTCCTTTACTGGAAGCCATTTGCAATGCCGTGACTAAATGGTTGTCGGAGGCGGAGGCGGAGGCGCCAGATGTGAGGAGTAAGAGGGTAACTATTTCGTGGCCGCCAGTAACAGCATGTATGAGAGGCGTTGTACCAGCAGCATCTTGAGCAGAAGGATCTGCTCCAGCAGCGAGAAGTTGCTCAGAAATCGACTCGTGCCCGGCCGATGCGGCCCAGCGTAAGGCTGTGGTGCCCGCAGAATCTCTCATAGAAACGTCTGCACCAGCTTCGATTAGAAGACGCACAACTGCCTCGTGCGTACCATGTGCTGCGAGTATTACCGGCGTCGATCCGTCATCTGATTGTACTGAAGCATCGGCACCGGCGGCCAGCAGCCTCCTGGTAATTGCTTCATGGCCACCAGCAGCCGCGCAATGCAGTGTGGATATTCCGTCGATGGCCGGAGCGAAAATATCGGCGCCGGCATCGATTAGCAACTCTGCTATTGTCGAGTGTCCGCCAAGTAATGCTTTGTGTAGAGCTGTGAAGCCATGGTGTGTTGCCGTCACACTTACGCCAACATCAATCAAGAACCTCACAACAGCCTCGTTCCCGAGCGAGGCGGCAGATACCACGGCCGCGGAGCTGTCCGCACCAGCTGCGTGTAACAAGCGAATCGCCTCTAGAGTTCCTCCATCTGTCGCCCACAAAATTGGCGTTGTTTGATCCTCAGCCGCAGCAGATGCGTCAGCACCAGCGTCGAGTAGAAGCTTCAATACTGTGATATGCTCGTCTGTTCGGCCTCCGGCTGCCCAGTGTAGCGCGGTAGCCCCCAGTTGATCCACGGCTGTAACAGAGGCTTGATGTTGCAGAAGCAGACGTGCGAGCCTGGGATCTCCTTGCGCAGCAATGATATGTAGCGCTGTTTCTCCTCCAATGCCCGAACAGTTGATGTCAGCTCCATCTGCAAGAACTCTCATGGCCTGCTCCTGGTCACCATTTAATGCGGCTTTATGTAGTGTTGGAATGGGGTATCCAGGATCCCGAAAGTACATTCGGGCGTGGAACGGGTATAAACAAGAGGTGTCTACCCCGACGCTGCTCATGATATCCCCAAGGATGAATGACATGATTGGGTCTGGGAGGCGAGCAATGTCGGATGCTGAGCTGATAAAGTTAGCGGAGAGTTGGAGGCAAGAAGGAAGGGAATTGTCTCAATGTTGATATATATCCATAGCTCCTCTGCCATTGAGGGGATGGGATATTGTAAGTCTCAAGTTACAACCTAGAAGTGCTGCCTAAGTGTCGGACTCGTGGTCATGTCTGGCACAAACACGACTGCAGATGGTTGGTTCACCAAAAATGCAGCTTCCAGTGGTTCGGAACCGTGAATTTTGTTTGCAGGTGAGCCACATCCACTTCAAGGTTAACTTTAAAAAGACGAGTCAGCTTGCTCCATCACTTTCAGTTGAGAATGCAGATAGATCCCTGACCCTGACCTTGACAAAACGTACTCGGCCAAACACCGATTGGCTCCCGCACAGAGTTCCACCAACTTAGACGTCTTGTACCCTGTTCAGATTCCTGATTAGCCCAAATTTCGCACAGGTATCTTCTGTTGGTCCAGGGGTTCTCTGGCAAAGCCAGGATGGCTGATCACCCACCACTAGCAGCTCTAAGCACAATTGTTTCACGCCCTCTAGCCCACAATGTGGTGTATTTCATCTTTCTGCTACAAGGAGTTAACAAACAGACACTCACTCCCACATAAAACGCGGACCAAATTGGATCAATTTCACTTCGTGGTTTGCAAGGAGGGGTATGGAACTACAAGCAGACACAACTGGTTCTCAGCTGGTACGGAATTTTCTGCTTTACAAACATAATATATTTTGTTGGCCCAAAACGAACACACCCAAGAGCTCAGAGTGGCCCGCGAAATACTGCACTTACACGCAGCTTGTCAGCAATTTAGTCTAGATTATTACTTCCTTTTAGTCTAAATAGTCAGAATCCTTCTAATTGCCTAGATTAAATGGTATTTAATCTTTAATTGCTTTAGTCTTCCCGGAAGACTTTAGCAGTGTTGTTTGGTGGTGCACCTCCGTGAGGTGCAGCCGGCAGCAAAGGAAGGTACCCTTAGTCAACAAGGGATTTAGTAAACAAGCATTAGATGCATTAAGTAAATAGCTCTAGTTAAGAAAATCGCGGTTAAGTCTGTTAATTAAATGTCTGGCTAAAGGGGGAAGAACCTCCCTTTTATCTGTGTGCTAGCTATAAGATCAAATGAAAACACCAAGTCCCTTTTTCCTATCCACTTGTCAGGCCCCCAAGTGTGAGCAATTCCGCCCACATAATATCCTTTACGTTAGTTTTATGCTACATGTCTATTTATCTAATAAGCTATAGCCTTAATATTAAGCTAGAGCTATTTAGGCTAGAATTGCTTAACCTTAGAAGATAATCACAAGTTAATTAATAAGCTAAGAATAATAAAGTAGCTTGGGAAAAATCTCGCTATAGCTAGAAAACAAAATAGAGCGAGTACTTTAAGTAGCTACTGCAGCTCTAATCGGTAAAATCTATAACTAGCTCTATTAGCAAAATAAAGTAAAAAGCTACCCTATATAATAGCAAAAGCTAAAGTGGAATACTATAATAACTGGGATTCCTCACGGGTAAACTAGGCAAGGTTTATATTAGCAGAAACATTTATATCAGTTAGTCTAAGCAGTTAGACATTATATTAGTAATAGATTATAGACTATAACTAGTAATTAGTATAGCTACTTAAAGTATTTCTTGGAATTATACTAAAGATTATTATTAAGAGCTAAAGACTAAAAGCTATCTGTTGCTTCCACCGCCGTCTTTGGCGGTGGAGCCAGTAGCCTGCGAATGGCTTCAAATAGTGGCTAAAATAGACCTCACGTGAGCAGGCTTTAACACCAACACAGGCGTACGTTATCTATAGCTAGATGAATTTAACAAGCATTAATCAACCAGTTACAAGTACCCTAAACCGCGTGATAATTATCACCCGAATAGAAGCCTTGCGCTTCCAACACTAATCAGTGGTTGCAAAACCACAGAACAGCAAGGAACATAAGAAGAGATAGATCTCTGCCTCACCCTGTAGACTTTCTATGCTACCCAAAGGAAATTAACGCGAGTGCTGCTGCTGCTCTTTTGCGTACTGTCGCCGCGCCTCAAATTAATACCTTCATCGTCTATCACAAGAAAACGTTTTCTACATAGGAACATTATTACCCACGAGTTATTAACTTGATCGCTGATCTTTGTCTCCTCGTCCTGGAAAACACAACCGAGAAGCTCCTATTTAACCCTAAATCCCCTAAGCTCTAATCCCCCTAGATTTACCTATCTAGGATTATCCCTTTTATCTCCCCCTTCTTATCTCCCATTTCAATCATCACTATGGCAGAAGATAACAATGCCGTGTCCCTCCAAGGAGACCAAGATATTGCTAGCCCGCCTCATTTTGACCCTAATCTATATGATCCTAATAAGCTAACCACACCCTATAACTTTAACTTAAGCAAACCTACTATAAAGAAAGTTAACAACGCTATTATCTGGGCCACTAATTATTACTGGGAACGTTAACAGAACTCCCATGATATATAGCAGTGCCTTATTGATGACTTTGCTGACTGGAACCATAGCCACTTTAACCGCTCGAGAAAGGTTATCCTTTGTGACTTCCGCGATACCCTCCGTAAAAAGGGGGTTTACGTAAGGAAGGAAGACCGCCTCCTAATCGTTAACGCTGTCATAGAAGCTGTGAATTCCCCAGGCTTCCCTATATGGCCAGACGATGACCCAGAACGCCCTTCACAATCCGAACGCCCTCCACGATCTTCTATACCTCTACTACGTCAATTAACAACAGAACACATCATAATATCACCCCAAGAGCCCCGAGAGCAACCGGAAACCCATCAACCTAACGGTATCGTGACTATAAAGACAACAGCACCTTCCACGACCCAAGCTTCCGAGAAAATCAATACACCTCCCACATTGGCCCTAACGCCTCCACCAATACCGTCTTCAAATGGAGAAGTAACCCCTAACCTACTTAGACGGCTAGATAGTCTTTCTAAAAGCTATCAGGAAAGCGATAAGTTTTCCGGCCGAGAATATGATTTTCTCCTGACAAAAGTCAATCTATTCATTGACAAATGCCAACGGATTGACTATCCAAAGGATCAACTCGCCTGTGCCACCCCAATTATGCTTACTAGACCTACTTACCAGTACTACCTTAACAATCTAGCTAACAAAGGAAAGAGTTATAATGAACTTATCTATGCTCTCCAAAAGAGGTACAAAACAGAAGCAATCCGAGACCGATATCTCCGCGAATGGGAAGGCCTTAATCTCGCTATAATTACCAGCTAACGGCTTATAATTGCACTCGCGCCCTCTCTCTTCCAACGAGGAATTATCCTCTGGATAAGGGATATTACCCAAGCCTATGTGCAATCTTAAACACCTCTCCAAAGGACAATTATCGCAAAGATTCCTAAGCAACTCCGCGGTAGATACCTAGAAGGCACCATCATGGTAGTAGTTAAACCGTTATACGGAATACCAGAAGCCGGCACCTACTGGTGGGCGACTTATTCCACCCACCATCGAGAAAAGCTAAAGATAACGACCTTGACTTACGACCCATGCCTGCTAATCTCAGAATGCGATAAGTTTAGTATCATTGGGATGCAAACCGATGACACACTTGGACTTAGTGACAAATAGTTCTCTAATCTTGAAGAGGAAGAGCTCCAGAAGGCAGCTTTTGCAGCAAAGCCAAAGGAAGTCCTTAAGGTGGAAAAGCCACTCACTTTTAATAGCTGCCGAATCTCTCTTAACGCCGATGGAAGCATTATGATAACCCAGAAAGGACAGGCTTTAAAGCTTCAGATTCTAACAACCAATTAGGAATATATTGAGCAACAAGCCTGCGGCGCATATCTCGCTAGTATCTGCCAACCAGAGGCAGCCTTTGACCTTTCAGTTGCTACCCAACAAAAGGAACTATCTAGCGATAACTTTAAACGTCTAGGATGCTGTATCCAGTGGCAGATTAATAACCTAGGTAGAGGCCTAAAATGTATACTATTTAACCTCGATAAAGCAAAGCTTTTTGTGTTTGTTAATGGCTCTTTTGCTAACAACAAAGATCTGAGTTCCCAGCTGGGATACATTATCGTTATCGGTACAGAAGAAGAGACCAATAATGGCGAAATGCTCGTTAAAGGCAACATTATCACGTACTCTTCAACCAAGTCAAAGAGAGTTACGCGAAGTGCCCTAGCCTCTGAGCTTTATAGCATGGTTTAAGGCACAGACATTGGATACGCGATAGCCTCGACTTTAAAGCTCATCACAAAACAACTGGGAATTCCAGACATCCCCACGATCCTTCTCACGGACTCGTATTCCCTATATGAGTGCCTTGTTAAGCTCGGCACAACCAAAGAGAAGAGGCTCATAATAGATATCATGGCTCTCCGACAGTTATACAAGCGCCGCAAAGTCCATAAAGTCAGATGGATCAACGGAGGAGATAACCCGGCAGACGCAATAACGAAAGCATTGCCAAATCACGCGTTAAGAACCCTTATTAACAAGAATAAGATCGCGATACAAGTGGAAGGCTGGGTAGAGAGGAAGAAGGACGAAAAGTGAGGGAATTACCGTGGCCAAATTGTTAGGATATAGCCACCACGGTATAAGGTAAGAATACAAGAAAACTTGGCTTTAGAATAGAGGAATTTGCCTCTAGTGTGTACGCCTTTAACAGGTGTCTTGTTTTATTTTGTTTTTAAATGAATTAAGGCCTTAAAGAGAGAAGCTGCCAGTGTTGCTTCCACCGCCGTCTTTAGCGGTGGAGCTAGTAGCCTGCAAATGGCTTTAAACAGTGGCTAAAACAGACCTCACGTGAGCAGGCTTTAACACTAACACAGGCGTACGTTATCTATAGCTAGATGAATTCAACAAGCATCAATCAACCAGTTACGAGTACCCCAAACCGCGTGATAATTATCACCCGAATAGAAGCCTTGCGCTTCCAACACTATCTAAGAAAAGAAAATTTAGGGTGCCTATATACTATATAGCTTACTATAGATTACTTAGCTTATTATAATGCTTTTAGTAATCTATAGAATCTAGTTATACATAGAATTACTTATTTATTCTTAGTTTACTAACGTAGTTCACAAGCGAGCGGTCCACACAAGCGAGCGGTTTACCCTAAATTACACCAAAAAGCTAGTTTTTTTTATCCCTGCAAAAAAATCGCATTTATAGCGAAAATTTTAATACAGGGGATTTAACTACTAAATAAACCTAATTCTAGATTTTCTAAGCTTTAGGGTAGCTGGTTATTTAGAAGTCTAAAAATTCCTAATTTGCACTGTAAAAACCTTATTTATTTATTTATTTATTTATTTATACTAGTTAGCTACTTAAAGCTAATTAACCTAGTACTCCTACTAGCTTAGTTGTAGGGGAAAACCTATAATAGGAAGAAAAACCCTTACGCTGCGATAGTAATGCGGCTGCGCCCTGCTTCTAACTAGGAGTAGGGCTCTTATTATTGCGTAAAAGTTATTGCCTTTACGGCTAGTAATATCCTAGGTTATCTAGTAGATCCCCTAAGAGCTACTTTTCCTGCTAGTGCTGTGGCGGCAGCGTAAGAGTGGCGGGAAGTATAGGTAAGCTATACTTTATTTGTTATTAGTATATAGTTATAGGAGGCTGCTTAGGCGCGGTTAGAGCGATAGGGGGTTAGTGTGCTATAGCTGTTTGTATGCGGTTTTTAGTTCACTTTAGGCTTACCTTAAATTCACTTTAATAGTTCCTGCGATTAAGCTACACTGCTAGCTAGGATACTTAAGGCGGTTATTTTCCCTCTCTTTAGTCCTTCCTTTCTTCCCTTCTTTAACCTTTCCTATACATATATAGCTGGCCCTTTCTAAAGGGGGGGTTATTACTATTCCCTCTATTTCCCTACTTTCTTCTCCTTCCTGCTAGCAGCCTAGGGTTAGTCTAGTTATAGGCGTTTATTTGCGTGGTCTCTTACTAATGTCTTTGGTATAGATAAGGTTATTACTTCCTACTTACGCCCTATTGCTATCTTACTACCTATAGGTGTCTGCCTTATATGTTAGCCTATTACTTAGCAGCTTAGCTCTATAGTTATACTGCTAACTTTATGGCAGTATTAAAATACTATCTCTTTTATTGCCTAACTAGGTAAGTAGTTAGGGTCTAGGTTATTCCTAGCTCTATACTACTCTAGTAGTAGTATATACTAATCCTATTATTAGCTATTAATATTATGCCTCTATCTAAGAAGGGAACTCTATAGGTAAGGGGGGCTGCTTTGTGCTGCTCTAATTTTATATTGCTAATATGTTTTAGACTAATAGGAAGTATAAGAGCAAGCTTATAACTAAGGCCTAGGTTACTGCTTTTAAAGCGGCAGAGAGAATAGTAGGTTTTACTCTAGCTTTATATTATATATAGCTCTTATAATTCCTAGATTAATAGCTATTATTTAACCCTATATGCCCTATATCTTACTTATATCCTAGAGGCTTTTGCTAAGAATCTACCCTATGCCTACTAGTATAGTATTATGTCTGGTAAGTTTATCCCTTTATCCTTTATCTGCCCTATTGCTATAGCTAACCCTAGCAGGTAGAGGTACTAGTTATTTTAATTATAAGGTGCGTAAGAGTTCTTACACTAAGGTATATTATCTTAGGTCTATATTACTTACAGGTTACTAATAGCTTAGTAGGTTAAGGTTACTGCTAGTAATTAGGCTATAATAAACCTCCTTAAGGACTATCTTACTGCTATTACTGCTAGAGGGGATTAGGAGGTATAGTGCCTATTTATAGCTAGAGCATTACTAATGCTAATCTGTGTAGTTTCCTAATAGTTTCTATATTGCAGTAGAGCAGTTAAAGGGAAAGAGAACATTAAAGCGTTCTGCTATAGTAGTAGGTCTTATGCTAGATAGTAATGCTACTAACTATTATAAGGAGGTTATAGCTGCTACTAAGAGCTAGGCTGCTGCTACTGTAAAGATATACTATCTCCTCTAGGAGATTCTTAACTAGCTTAAGTAACTTAATAATACTATTTATACTACTGCTCTATCTTTATGCTTATACTGTATAGGTGCTACTAAGAACTCTAATAGTAGTGCTAGTAGTAGTAACTCTAGTTATGCCTTATATATGCCCTATTGCTTCTAAGCAGCAGGCAAGATAACTGCTTTTGCGTTAACTCTGCCTAGTTTCTAGAGCGCCTCTAGTGCTACTAGCAGGTCTAGGGCTACCTAGGGGTATTGTGACTATAGCGCTCTAGCATCTTTCTGCTTTTGCTTTTTATAGCTGTTATTTATAGTTAGTAGTTATAGCTGGTATAGCCGCGCTATTACCTGGTGTCTAGGTTATCTCTATTAATAAGATCTCTATTGCTTGTGCTAGGTGTTTATCTTACTCTATTGTGGGTGTCTACTGTAGGATTTTAGGTTGCTCTCTGGCTCTAGGTTAGTAGCTAGCCGGTCTAGGTGGGCCTTGCAAGTGTGTGGTTAGGGGGAGAGGCCTTAGGCATGTGCTTAGCCTACCTAGTCCTACTAGCTGCTTGCTACTAATATCTTTCTCCTAATGGGAGCTCCTTCCTTTCCTTCTTTTTCCTCCTTTTAAGCGTTTTATTTGTGTGTATTCTCCTTTCCTTCTAGCTGTATGCTACTATAGGCTCTCTGCTAGCCTCTCTACGCTATTATAGGGGCTATGCGGTAGCTATAGCGCGTTTCTTGTGTAGTCTTATTAGAGTTTTACTAATAGTTTAATTTGTAGGCTAGTTGCTATAAAGCATTACTTCCTGCCCTATTTCTGGTATATCTCCTAGGCGTCTCCTAAATTTATTATCTTGCTAATAGTTTTAGGAGAATTACTATATCTAATAATAGTGCTAGCAGCCTGCTTGCAGAGTAGGCGCTAAGCCTGTGTAGTCCCTATATAGTTCTATGTGTCCTATACCTCACCTAGATACTCTAAGCTGTAGCTAAGAATCTGCCTTAGTTCTATGTCTATACTAGCATGTTAAGTATATAGGGAGTCCTAAGGGGGGGTAATTATTGCCTAGCTAGGTCTAGGTCTAATGCGTATAGATGCCTCTAATAATTATGCTTACTGCTTGCTTTATAGTACTGCCTATATCTTAGTGTGTAATCTTCTAGTAGCTTCCTAGTTTTACGTTACTAATAGCTTATAGCTTAATATTTTAAATAAGTATTAGTTAGAGCTCCTTTCTTTCTTAGATATTATAACTAAGTACTGCGCTGCTCCTAGCTTATTTTAGGTAGGTCCTGCCCTGCTATATTTATATCTACCTGGTTAATTAGCGTGTAGGTCCTAATATATCTTATAGAGGTTATTAGGGACCTTCTCTGTGGTTATGATAAGGCGGAGGAGAGGTATTAGGTAGAGGTGGCAGCTGCTTGGGTCCTGCCTGGGAACTAAGTAGGGCCCTCTGCAGAGGAGAGGCAGCTACTTTAGGAGGTCCTAAATGAGATTTATAAGGTCTCTGTGTTTCTTTATTATTAGCATTATTATTAGTGTCTTTACTATGGGTATCTTGCGCTAGATCTACCCTAGTGCTCTTAGTTACACTTGTGCTATCTAAAGTTATTTATTTGTCTGCTAAGGTCTTATTGTTGCTGTGGTGGTTCCTACCTATCTCTGTTGTGGTGTGTATTGTGTTATCCCTGCCTTGCAAGCCTGTGTTATTGTGGTATTACTGTGATAGCCTTGCTATTGCCCTAGAGCATTGCTGTCTGTGACTAGGCCTAGCCTAGTTATTTGGCAAGCCTGTAATAGTGTATTTAGCTTGTGGCTAGGACCTATCTAGTGATACGTGCTGCTTGCGTGGGTTGGTTAAGTTGGTGGTATAGTTCTCTTTTGTTGCAGGGCTATTTAGGAGGCCTGTTAGTGCCGGCGCGTCGGCAGTGTGTAAAAACCTTAGTTTAACTATAAACTATAGATAGAAGCTACCCTAGAGTTTAATAAACTATCTAACTATTTTATAATAAACTCTATTTTTAGTAATATAGCTCTTTTTACCTATTAGGTAGCATTTTCTAGAAATCTAGTTTGTATGGGATTTTAGGGTGGACCGCTCGCTTGTGTGGACCGCTCGCTTGTGGACTACGTTACTACTAACTTCTCATTAGATAATTCCACATCAATCTGACAGGTTGCGCATCATAACTTGACTTGCCACACTCGCTATATTGCTACCTCTTTCTCTCGTGCTTAGTTTCTGACTTTACGTCTAGCAATCTTCTTGCTTTATATACTCTTTGAAATTATTCTACTCCTAAACGGCTGAGTTCTCCTTTAGTAATAGTTATACTGCCTTCTTAGTGTCGATGGGCTTTTGTAGCTCTCTACTTCTAAAACTGGCAAACAATCTTGGGAAAAATATTATGGAGAGAACCAAACACGGGCGGACTTTTAGTTGACAAAGGAAACGCCCTTCATAGAAGAAGCAACGAAATGGGACATCATCGCCTATGCAATTAGATTTACTGTACTAGTTCTATCCCCTTTTCCATGCTTCTGCGTGCCTGCATAGTCCATTGCACCAACCAATTTACGGTTACATGATCCGTATCTGTGGACCCTTTGAAAAGTTTGGACCAGCGTAGATTACTCGCTCTCCGCCCATTTCTAGGTCCGCTTCGATATCGAGGAGTCGGTTATACTTGGAAACTCTCTCACCTCGAGCTGGCGCTCCGGATTTGATATGGCCGGTGCCAAGGCCGACTACCAGGTCGGCAATGAAGTCGTCTGTTGTCTCCCCAGATCGGTGCGATACGAAAACACCCCATCCCAATTTGAAAGCGCAGTTAGCCCTAGCCATTCTCGTGTTAGCCTGTAGAAGAGTTAGCTGTTCTGCTTACTTACGCTGCTATAGCCTCTGAAACAGTCCCTATCTGATTTAATTTCAACAACACTGCGTTGCATGCGCGCTCTTCCGCAGCAACTTTGATGCGCTCTACATTCGTGCAGAGCAAGTCGTCCCCGACGAGCTCAATTTTACACTCGTGGTTGAATTCTGTCCAACTTGGCCAGTCATCTTCCGCAAATGGATCCTCGAGCAAAACAAGTGGATATTTCCCAATAATATCTTTGTAAAGCTGTTGCATCTCCTTCGAAGTGCGAACGTCGTTAATTGAATCATCCTTAAAGGAGAGGTCGTACATTCCCGAATTTTTGTCATGAAACTCTGAAGATGCAGGGTCACAGGCAAACTTGATACGACCAGTGTGGCCTGATTTTTCAACAGCCGCCGTGAGCAGGTCCAGTCCATGTTCCAAAGAAGTGATGGGAGGTGCAAAGCCGCCCTCGTCACCAAGACCGGTGGCTGAGGAATATGTTAGACACACTTTGTCTTGACACTTTGTCTTGACAGGGAAGGCCAGCTAGCTCACCTAGGGCTCCAAAACGCTCTGCAATAATCGCTTTAAGTGCATGGTAGACTTCTGCAGCCAGGCGAAGTCCCTCGCGAAAGGAGCTGGCTGCTGTTGGGGCAATCATAAGTTCCTGGAATGCCATGGTATTTCCAGAGTGGACACCTCCGTTTAATACATTGAGGAACGGAACAGGAAGAATATAAGGGCCTTCTATTCTGGCTTCCTGCCGCAAGAATTCATATAAGGGAACATTCTATCAACAGATATGAGTATTACTGAGAGAAGGGAAGTTTGGGTAAATGACACACCTTGGCCGCTGCGCCGGCTCTGGCACATGCCATGCTAATTCCGAGTATGGCATTTGCGCCAAATCTAGACTTATCGGCTGTACCATCTAGCCGCGTCATGAATTTGTCAATGTCTTTCAGTTGCGTCTTTGGGTCAAGTCCACTCTCAAGCAAAGCTGGTCCTATAACCTTCTCGACGTTGGCAACAGCACGAGTGGTGCCCATCCCGCCATATCGTGATGTGTCCCCATCTCTAAGCTCAAGAGCTTCATGCTTTCCAGTCGATGCCCCTGAGGGGACAAGAGCGCGAAAGATGCCTACGAGCATAAGCCGTTAGCACTTACGTACCGCTGATCGCCGTAAAACATACCGTGGGATGTGGTAACTGCCACTTGCACAGTCGGCCTACCACGAGAATCGAGTCGTTCTGCTGCTGTAATGGATTCAATCATGGCGGATTTGTCCTATTGTAACTCTTGGTATGCTTGATAGTTTGTGTGAAGTTGATTCTTTCCTTTAAATCGACCAAGACGTGATTGTAGTCAGAACGACGTCACTAAATTATTCACTTATCAATGTATAGGCAACTATGAGCAGTCTCCAATATATCCGGAATATCCGACCCAGTAACATGTAACACTCAGCTGAATTTTGGCTTTATTGTAATAGCTATAATACTCTCCCTTTTCTGGCATTGCCTACTGTCGTCTCCTATCCGTGACTCCTGAACACGGTTATTTTGCTCTATTCCGCTTCTTCGTCTGTGCAATAGCATCAACCATTTGGCAGAGTGGCTTGGATGGCTTGCCGGAGGCATGGTGCTTTGTAGCTATACACGGCGATAGCAGAGGAAATATACGAATTTGCTGGAGAAGACGAGGGTATATTTGTTACGCGGCATGGTGATATCTCCGAAAAGAGTTAAGGGCTTATTTCGCTGGAGTCGATCGGACCCTAATACGGCGGCGAAAGCCTGTTGCTGCCTTTTTGAACGTAATTCCGGCCGATACGGCTGCTGCGACGGCTCATTCGGATATACCGGCTATGGCGAGCTGGCGCAGAATGAAATTTCGTATCTGGATTTGTTCAAAGGATACGCGGTAAGGCAACTTGAGAATTGTCTTAAAACCTCAAAGGGAAGTAAACGAGAAAACTTGCTTGCAGAGGTACATAAGGAAGTGTTGCGAAGCGGAAACCCTGAAATAGTAGCATGGTGCTTCCAAGGGGTCGGAGTGTATAATTTGCTGTTTGTAAGCCAGCTTCGTGGTCGCATGCGCCCATGGATCTAAATTTGAGATTTGTCTTGGAGCAGACTCTGAACATCTAGGCGCTGCGGCGCTGGATTTCCCTATCGTGCTGTACACGCACATATTTACCGTGCGACACATCCATGTCAAGTATAAGCTACTCACCTGAAGAGCCGGGCGGGTCCCCAAAGGGCTTTGCAAGCAGAATCGTCGGCGTGGCTCAACTCAAGATGTGCTAGCTCCCGACAAATGAATCTGGTTATTACCACCAATGACTGGTAGACGGAGCCGGGATTCAGTCACCCAGGGTGTTTGAACGGCGTCCATTCATCGGCATTTGTGGAACGAGATTGACAAGCCTGCTGAGTTTGGCCGTCAAAGACAACGCAGGCGCCACAATTGCGATGGCTTCCCATTAGCACAGTTTGGATGTTCGATGAGTCGGCTTCCAGAAGTAACACTCGCATATTGCATGTCGTGGAGGAGAATGCCCGGACAAATGAGGCATTGATTCTGATGTGCTGATGCCTTTCCGGTGGGAGGCGCCATCGCAGCCGTTGCACTGGGTGGCTATGTTCTGATTAGCCGGTACAACCGATCTTGTCGCTATGATAATACGGTCACCTCTGGTGGCGGTGGAGGGCTAATGTCGGGTGTGGCTCTGGGCGTTTTAGCAGAGCATCATGGGCTTATCGACAGTTTGCGAGTATATAGAGCAATTCTCGGCTTCTGAGAATATATGCAATTTCATACAATCTATGGTAGTTATATATTCTTACTTCAATTAGCACGAAATCCGTCGTTGCACATATTCTGAAATGGCAGTCAAGGCAATCTTGAATCGAATACCGTGCTTTCACTGTGGTCTGACTAAGGAATTAATGTCAACGGACAATCCAACTGATCAAGGCTTTGTAAGGGTCGGAACCAACTTGTATTCCTGCTACGCTTGTGCCAAAAGAACTGGCTGGTTTTGTCAGCGTAGGGAGAACGGCAGCGATGTCAGACGAGATGCCGTGGCCCATGTGTGAGTGGAACAAGGCTCATCGCGGCCGTATCTTCTCTATTTCCGACGGCCATGGCCAGAGCTCTTAACCGCAAACGATAGCATCATGCTCAGCTTACGCGAAACATCAATGGCGCCTGGTAGACAGTACTAGACAATGGCTTGTGCCTACTCTGATACCTACCGTCAAGGTCACAAGACTGCTCGCAACCTCTCCTGGATTGAAGAACCCGGGCGACTACAGAGGATTTGGAAAAGCATGTTAAATTCAACCAGCATACAAGGGCTGCAAAACCAACCTCAACGTCCTTGGCTGGGAAATCATTTGACTCTTCATAGTGTCACAAGCGAGTGATAAATGAGACAAACGAAGACAAAACCGCCGCGAGAGAAACTTTGCAAACTATTTTTGAAATGATCAACTAGTCACTATGGCTGTTTATGATACTTGGCCTGCGCGAAACCTGATGGACTTGCTAGAAGCTGGGTACGTCGACTAAAGTCAACTCCAGTCATATGTCAAAATGAAGTGCGGAATCTATTTAAAGCCAACATTCCGGTAGATCGACATAAATGGTTCGCGTCTTTTGTCATTTTGTGCCTTTTTACAATATTGGAGTAGTCTCAGCATAAAAAAAATAGCATCTTGCTAAGAGGATAAGCCGGCAAGGATCAAAGTTTTTAGGCTAATTTACAGTGAGATGCTAAACATATACCAATTTACAAGCATAATCAACATCCAGGGCGGGTGCTACATGGAGTGGCAAGGTTGGTCCCCATTCCCAATTTATGCACTTCACATCGCATCACTAGTAGAAGTCCTGGATATCAGGCGCAGGCAAATAACACGATTCTAGTAGCGTATCTAATTTTAAGAAAAGGTTGCCGATACATAATCCTCTAAAAATTAAACACCTCAAGTGGCCGCCATGCAGTGACCGTCCAGTAATGGTACTTCGACTGCTGCCTGCCTTCCGTCTTTCAGTGTAGATGTTCTGACAACAAGCATGCTTAGGATACCTTAAAGCTCTTCCTCTTCATCAGCAGTTTTCTCCGTAAGTAGGTACCTATCCTTCCCTGTCCTCTCATCGTATTCGTGCTCTAAGGCAAGCTTTTGCAAGTGTCCGATGATGTTCTCAGCAACGGTGTCCTTCTTCTGGCGGTCCTTCCGTCCGAGATCATTTAGCCAGGGAATCTTGTTCAGCATGTAATAGACAATGGCAATAAAGACAGTAACACCAAATGAGTAACACCAAATGACCACAACGGTGACTATATCGGTCCACCCATCCGGCCTCTGGTGCCATGGGTCAACTGGGGAGTCGATCTCTGTTCTACCGGACAGCCAACCGAACAAGCAAAACAACGTAGCAAGAACATCCACACCGAGGATGGCAACCACGAGCTGCCAAGATGGCCAAGTTTTGCCCCCCCGCGTGACGAATATTAACCAGTTCTCGGTAAGGGCAATTTCAAGAAACAAAACCTCTTGTACAGAGCCAAAGTTCTCAATAATACCCCCATTCGGGAGATACATTGTGCCACGAATAATCCAGGTTCCGATTGCGAGAAGTATGCCCAACGTTACACTCACAAACCAGATCTTTGGTAGTTGCCACTCCACCGGTCGAGGTTCCCAGTATGCGTTGTCGTAGGCTACCGCAACCGTAGCCAGGTCAGCAAATAAGGCGAGGAATACGATCAAGTCGACCTCAATCGTCTCATTGATAATAATCATAGATAGTGTAAGGTAGATTTCGAGGTGCAAACAGAGGGCAATACGATATTCAATATATGCCTTCATGCGTTGGAAAATCTGCCTGGAGGTCTTGATGGCTAACACGATTGTGCTCAAACCAGGGGCGAGGAAGATGATGTCGGCTGCGGCTTGGGCCGCTTCTGAGGAGCCTTCTACCGCAATGCCGCAGTCAGCTTTTTTAAGTGAAGGGGCATCATTAACGCCGTCTCCAGTCATGGCCGTAAGATGTCCTCGTTGCTGTAACATCTCCACGACAGTGTACTTATGCTCTGGAAAGACTTCTGCAAATCCATCTGCACGCTCCACGAAATCATGCTGTACACTTCCTGTCAACCCCCCGTGCATAAGCTTTTCCGAGTTGTAAACTTTGGTCCCAAGGGACAACATTTTACATGTTTCTTTGGCAATTGCAATAGCATCCCCTGTTAACATTTTCACCGGAACGCCGAGCTGTGCAGCTTCGATGATCGTCTGAGCCGTGTCTTCTCGAGGGGGATCAAACATGGAGAGCAGCCCCAGGAGAACCCAATCTTCATTATTCTTCTTACATGCGACACCCAGGGATCGAAAGCCACGCCGGGCAAACTCCTGTGCCTTCTCGCGGTACATGTCGCTGACATCGCTGCCACAGTTGGCCAACTTAAGGATGGCTCTCGGCGCTCCTTTCGCGCAAGTGTACTGATCATCGCCAAGGCGACACACAGAAGTAATTCGCTTGGAGACAGGGTCAAACGGCGTGAACTTTTCTGTCACCCACCCTTCCTGCAAGATTTCGCGAGCCTTGGGGTATCGTTTAAGAGTGAGAATAGTTACTTTGTCAATCGGGTCCAGCGACTGTAAGTTATGCGACGACGCCAGAGCAGCCACGGCCATCATCCAATTGACATCCTGACCCTCAGAGACAAAAGGGTCTCGGATGCTCAGCTTGTTTGCGGTCAAGGTACCCGTTTTGTCAGAACATAGTATGTCGACACCCTGTTGGTCCATAGTCAGAAAAGGGAACTCATAAGAGATACAACACAAAGTACTAAACTTACAGCAAGGGACTCGATGGCTGTGAGCTTTTGAACAATCGCCTTCTGCTTCGCGAGATACGCGGCTCCGACAGCGAGAGTCGTCGTGGTGACGACGGGCAAACCAACTGGCACACCGATGATGAGAAGCACCAGTGCGTAATGAAGCAAATTCTGCGAACCGGGCTCCGCGATCTTAATGTGATGATAAAAACCACCAATCCAAGCTGCCAAGATCCAGAACATGACTAAAATGAGTAACGATATCCCGATCTTATTCATGACCGCCTTGAAGTGTCCCTGGTCCTTCGCCCCTTGGACAAGTTCAGCTGTGCGACCGACAAAGGACTGCTTAGCGGTGGCGGTAACTATGGCATATGCCTTGCCGCGTTTGCATCCTGTCGTGTAGTAGACTGTATCCCCGAGATACTTGTCGACTGCTAAAGACTCCCCAGTAATAGCAGACTGATCGACTGCAACAAGAGAGTTGTTACGGTGACCGGCGACAATTGCTTCAGAGTCGCGGCGGGTCTCTTGATCGTCTCCTTCCATGTCATGGTCCTCTGAATCGCTGTTTCCAAGTTTGTCTTCGGCTTTGAGCTGCTTATACAAGTCGAAGTCCTCCGGGCGGTTGTAGTCGCATATCAATTGTGCGTCGGCCGCGACTGTGTCACCTTCCTGAACAAGAATCTAAAATCGAGTTGTCAACATTAATCTGGCCAGCTATCTCATATTTGAGCATGACAGTTTGAGCCAGCGCCAGGGCTTGCAGGATGGGTGGTAAGCCTTACAATATCTCCAGGTACCAGCTCTCTAGCAAGAATATTCTGCTCCTGGGAGTCTCTGATTACCGTACAGCGCATAGCAATATCACCCTTTAAGCTGGCAACAATGTCTGCGGCCTGTTTTTCTTGGTAAAACCCGACGAATGCGTTGAGAAAGAGAATACCGATGATAACACCGAAGTCGATCCAGTCTCGCAGCCCTATTGCGAGCAAAGCTGCAGCCTCCATAACTATTCAACGTACGTCAGTTATACATTGTATATGAATACCAGTAAAGCGCACGTACCGTATAAGATAGGGCCGGTGAAAAAGCCGAAGAATTTGGCAACCGGGTTTTCTTTCTCTGCGGACAATTCGTTCCAGCCTGATTGCATCCTGCGCTCATCAACATCAGAGGATCGAAGGCCACTGCGGATATCAGTTTCAAGCCATGATTCTGTTGCTGTTGTTCTGTCCGAGGTTGCTGAATTTTTCTGATCCCGGCGTCTCTTCCAAAACCGCCACCATCGTCTCCCTCCTGTCTCATCGTCGTCTGGCAAAGCCTCTTCGTTACAGTTGGCGCCATCGCGGTAAATGCTAATATACCTTTCCAAAGCTGCATATTCGCCAAGATTATTGACTTCATCTGCAGCAGTAGTACTATCAGAGTGATCTGGGTTGCCAGCATCAGCCTCAATATTGTCTCCAGCTGGAGAAGTTGTATTAGCCCGGCGGAAGAAGGCAACCATTTCCAGGATTTTTGTGATGACAGAACTGATGAGATTCAAGTGTATAGAGTGAGATGATAAATTTTCACAGATGTATGTGAGTGCTTGGTTGGGAGGACTAGCGACTCTTTATTGTCGGCAAGAGATGTTGCCCTCGCGCAGCTTCTGAGTGACGGTAACCGCGCTTTCCTGGTCGGCCACCCTTCCAAATATACCGTCGATGACGTGTTTACCTCAAAAGTGCAATTGAGTGATATAAAACATAATTCCATGAGTCAAGGCACCGATAACCCATGTTATCTGCACCCTGATCCGGTCGCCTCATAGTGTCTCGATTTGAGTAGCGGATATATTGTACATCCATCTAGATGTCAAGATCCATTCTAATCACATAATTGGTGAATCCATAGATGTAAAGCATTTTTCAGCCCCAAATATTCACCAGGGCGGTTTATCGCACCCACCGCCGGATCAGGCTGGATATCGGGTTCGCGGAAATACCGGCACATCAGCACAGCGCCGGCGGCAAAAGTGGCGTAAAGGTCCAAACATAGCCCCGAAGGGTCACGGAATCAGTGTGGTACTTTACGCTTAATTGCCGCGTTATGCGGCCATACACGGCTTCCAAAAAGGTGAGGAAGACTTGAGAAGGGGTTTTCTTGAGCTCAACCTAGGTGGACGATCCATACCTTGATATCCGTTATACCCATGATGTCAGAAATCGTCATGTAAGTCCCGAGCTTTTTCGCCTTAGTACATCAATTCTCGAGGCTCTAGGCGTCGCATGGAACCGGAATCGAAATACAGTGGAATTTGATATGACAATGACTTTGATCACATTGTGCGGTCTGCACCAACTCATTCGTCCGACGTGGCTTATGCGAAGTTATGTTCGTAGAAGCTTCTGTATGTTCTCCAATATTAATTCACTCCTTTAACAAGCTTAGTCTCCACTGCTCATAATGGCACTTCTTTCTCCAATAGAGCTGACATTACAGAATACTTCCACCCCGTCGGCGCGCCGACATTTCCCATCTGCCGCTTTTGCCGTCATCGTATCCGAATCATTTGAAGTCAATATTGGGACACGGTATATATTGAGTTTAAAAGTATAAACAAAGGGGGGGAGAGGAATACGGCATCTATCTTTACTTATACACGCGGTCCACGAAGCGAGATTTCATGATGCTTCTACCTGATCCTCCTGCATACGAGGAGGTCTGTACTCATGATCCAAACACACAGCTTTCGAGTGGAAAGCCACTTTGCCTTGTATTGAATGGACAAAGAGTTTATCCGGCCGAAAACCCTGCCAGCGTGTGCTACGACCTTAGCCCTGCACCGGGTCAAGCAACCTCCCTTGCCTTTCTCGTCAGACGAGTTAAGTATCGGCTTTGCACCAATAATGATAACGGTAACCTAAGATTTCGATATCGTGATACCTATATCTTCCGAGACGCTTACTTCGATTTCTCACTCCGTCGAAGTGTCGTTATTGGTGGGCGAAGGAGCTCCAAATCTAAATACGCCAGAGTCAAGCTATCGCCGGGAATAGTTGGTTGGTCGACGTGTAAAGCCCTCGGTCACTTTACAGCTTGCACACGGTATTTTATGTCACGGCCAAATTATCGTCAGCTCAAGTGGAAGGACACTGGCGGTAACATAGTTGCAGTGGAAGAGACGGACCTACTAGGAAGGTATGGGGATAGCACGGGCTCATCGCTCCTGAGATTGGTGAAACCACTTAGTGATAATGACCTGGACCTCCTCGTGGCTTGTTGGGCCGCTCGTTTATGGAAGTACACCCAGAGAAGCTCTCATTCCTTAGTTGGAGGATGCATGTTAACATGACTGCGATGTTCGCCGCAGTGGGAGAATTGACGATTAGATCTGTAGGTAAGCCCTTGTCTACATTCTTTTATCTTTCGTTTCAATAGCCTACCAGACGCTTGGCAAGTATGGTATGCAGGTTTTGCAGATGATGGTAGAGGGGGACATGGTGAAATTTTGATGGATTAGCACTATGACATGGTTCCAACTTACCAGAGCGTAGGAATCGCAAAAATAGAAGGAAAGAAGTGAAAGGGGGCATGCGTGTGCGCGAAATACGCTATAGCGTGAAATTGGACAGATCCATGAAGGGGATTCCGTGTAAAATTAATGGAACACTGTCGATTAGACATCTTAATAAAGTAGGTTCCTAGAGGCGTATATATAAATGCTACGTAGAGTCTGCGTAATTAGTTTACAGTTAAACGAGAGCACAATAACATTATTAATAGCAAGTTACTTAGGAGAACTCTAGAGCTGCTTAGGTTAGCTCAGGGCTGCTAGAAACTGCTCAGGTTAAAGCAGTCACAACGTAGGAACTCCTTTAAGAAAGGGAACTAAGTTTATCGTAATTCTGGTTTTATACTAGTTTATTATTTATTAATATTCAAGAAACTACGCTATCTTCTGCACTACAGACTTTAAATAGCATAACTTGGTTTTGCGCAGTATGTACGACAGGGGAATATGAGACCTAAATGCGTAAGATAAGCATAGAAACATTAAATATCTTTGTCTAGGCTTACTAACTATCTGGGAAAGGTATAACAAAATCTGCTTAACATACGGTACTAACAGCAAGTTCGATATTATCTGCGCATATAAAGTCTTTGGCGCAACTAACCCGTAAAGGCTGTTTCTGCTATCATTACAACCTTATTCGCCCATTGATTGCCTTTTATTCACTCCTTCTCGTAACTTTAAGCCATCCCGGCAAGTATGTAGTCTCTGGGTCTCTCCAAGCAAGATCGGCTGGTTATGCCCGTATAAGGCTGGCTTCAGAGTTACCAGTGTAGTGTCACCGTGGCAAAGAATTGATTGACGAAGTTGCTTAACACAATGATCTAAGGTTTTTTACTTCCCCGTGGAGCAACATTCAGTCTCTTCAGAATGGTCTGGTCAGCTTATTCTTGCATCGCCATCAGAAAACTTTAAACCATGGAGACAAAAGGGATATCAAAACAAAAAAGTACTGAACCATCCAGTTACCCTCTCCGACTACAAATTTAGCTAACACTTAGCCTACAACCATTATAGTCAAGAAATCCGTCTCAATGCTAAGTCCATCACAGCTTGCACGAAAACGTGCCCATGACCGTAAGGCTCAAAGAGCTGCTCGGGCTAGGACAAGATCATATATAGAGCAACTCGAGCGAGAACTCGAGGAATGCAAGGATAACCATAACAAGGAGCTCCAAGAACTACGCTACAGCAAGCGAGTACTGGAAAACGAAATTTTGGCTCTTCAGAACGCATGTCAATCGCTGATTGTTGGACACTCATGCTTCGCCTCTGGCATGCCGCCTAGCTGCTTTGAAAATCCGCTGCAAGTTGAATACAGCTCTGCAGCACGTACGGTGTACGATGACTTTACCTTTGATAAATGCGCACCTCTTTCTAGCACAATACTGTGTGCTATTCCGACAAACTGCAAGCAAGTTGAAGTCCGTCCACACTCTGGCCTGGACATCTCACGAAATAGTGAGCATGGGGCTTGCCTTGCCTGCGATCTGCGACTACCGTGTCTTATCCATTCATCTTCGGTGACCTGAAGATACCAGGGTTAATTTGGAAACTCTGATATCTGCCAAATCTCATTGCGAAATGGAATGCGTAGGTGACTTTCCACAGCCAGTTAAGGGCTGAGAAGAACACCGAATAAGCCACGTCTAAAAGTAAGGAGCTTAGGAAACACAAAAGCATTGAAGAGTTTAGGCTTGGCAATACTATCACGACATTACTAGTGGATGGCAAATTTAGACAATTTTAACAAAGTTTTTTATTCACTTCCATGTGCTTGTGCCTCTACAATATCTTCCCAAGAGAGGGCTCTGTCAATGGCCACCTTCAGCTTCCCGGGCTCAAACTCTGGCAAATAAATTTCGAGTTCATCGCACAATTCGCCCTGGTATTTTTCATCACGATTTCTGAGTGCAAAGCCTTCAATCCAGATACGTTTGAAGAGAATCGGCGAGATGCCTGCTTCAAGCACCTTGCCGCCGAGTATCCACAAGTGAACTACACGACGATCGCCAGCCGCGACGTTGAGGTTCTTGGTTCTTTTGGAAATAGTCAGCTCCAACAAAGTCAACAATGAAGTCGACACCTTGTCCACCAGTGCCATCTATTATTTTAGAGACCCAGTCTTGCGTTTTCTAGTTGAGGGCCTTGGCGCCAAACTGCGACGTAAGAAACTCGCACTTCGCTTCGCTTCCTGCCATAGCGTATACATCAGATGCGCCAGCTAGTTGTGATAGTTGGATACCTGCGATCGATACACCTGAGGCACCAGCATGCCAAAAAATCGACTTGCCCCGAGTAAAGCCAAACACTTTATGCAGAACCTGCGTGGCCGTAATCCACGTCTCAAAAACCGCTGCTGCCAGCTCCCAGCTAATAGCAAGAGGTTTACGGACGAGCAATATTGGAGCTAACTGCCACGTATTCAGCATACGCATCCTCGTATGCTAGCCCAAATACACTATCTCCAATATTAAAGGCATAATGTTCCCCTGGGCCAAATGCATTCAATGGTGCCACTGAACTCAACACCAAGAGTGCTTGGCGCTTGCGGAGGAACAGGATACTCGCCGCAGCGCTGAATTATGTCCATGCGGTTTATGCCAAATGCTCTGATCCTAAAGAGCGGTTCACCCTCCCCAGGAACCGGTTTTGGCGTGTCAGCATTGATGAAGAGAGCATCTCGTTCCCCATTGCCGTCGCGGATATCTGGCCGAGCTTAGCCGGATTCTTTGCAAAATGGTAAATGTAAATACTTACCTACAGCTTTCATTATTGACATTTCTAACGGGAACTCGAGATTTCGTTTCTTATTGTGTCCACGCGCCATGAATTGACAATTTTGAGATGTTGCTCAGAGCCTCCAGAGGCTGCGCTGTAGTAGTGACATTGAAAGTGCAAACAGGTAGGCACATATCCTGCTGGGTGCTTACTTTTTAGCTATATTCTTACCACTCGAAGTCGCCATCTGTGCCGCTGCGGCCGTAGTGACCACGCTGCAAGTTGTTTGCGTTCGGTGGCAGGGGAATGAGGCTGCATGTGAGCTAACGAACGCTTGTATGGTGAGGCAACTACGACCTCGAGGGCGACCGTGTGGAACTTCTTCCTCTCTGAATTTGGAAGTTGTCCGCTTCGAAAGGAGTGGGTGCAGTATCAGAAAGATGGCTGATATCTTGACTTGGCTTATGGCAAAATCTGGTGTTGGGGCATCAACGAGAAGTTGATGTCTCCCATGACCATGATACCCGTCATGCTGGCTTTGGAGATAACGGATCTTAACAAATTCACTTGACAACATTGTTGTCGGTGGCTCAACTCAAGCATGTAATCCCAATTCAAGTCCTTTTCACCATCGAGATGTCTGCTCCTAGAACGAAGATTCTTTTTGTGTTCTCGTCTCACTCGGCCTGGTACCTGATGCGCAAAACCAAACGCCGGGCATCACATCCGCCAAATCATTATCATTTCAACGCCACAGTAACGTTTCTCTAGCGTCTGGTGCTGGTGAAATTGCACTCGCCGTACTCCGTACAGGCACCCTCCTGCTACCCAATGACATCTAGACGCCTGCAATGGAGTTCTTCTCAGGCACTAGAATGCCAAAAGGCTGCAGATTAGCTAGGCGCCTTGCAAGGCGTTCTCGGCGCGAAATGCCGACATAGCCCCTGTTGAGAGGGCTGAAAAACAACCACAATTGGCCTGATCCGTCGACATCAAACCCAATTTCGGCCGGCAGCACAAAATGGGGGCGATACATCCATTGGACAACCCATTTGAGCTATTCATCAACATTTTTTGTCATCCTACTCATGCCAACAAACAGTCCATTAGGACCTTGGCATCCCGCAGCCTCGAGATGCCGGAATCATCAAGTCAAGGGACCGTAACCCCACAACTACGCGATTCATCAGCATCCAACTTGCCTGAAAAGAGCAGCAAGAGCAAGCAAGCATCGTGTCATACATGCCGACGCCAGCGGCTCCGTTGCGATGCCGCCAAGCCTAGCTGCCAGAAATGTCTAGCCAGGGGCGTGGAGTGCCTTGGTTACGGCGCGCAAGCCATTCTCTGGGTCCAGCCAAACGCGCCAGGTAAACCGGGAAACTCAGCTGGTGCTGCAACCCTTGTTGAGCCTGGCCAGCAGAGGACTGCCAAAGGTAGAAAGAAGGGGAGGCCGAAGCTGGTGCTAATGCCAAAGGTCCAAAATGAGTCAAATGGGTCAAATCAGGTGTCATCGCGCTCGCAATCGCAATCACAACTTCACCGCGACGCAAAATGGGTGGTTGTGAATAATGAAGAGGCCAGAGACCGCATGAGATCGTTGGTGAAGAGAAAGCAGACGGTTTCGTCTGGTCTGACTCCCGTGGGATATTACAATGACTCCTTAGCGTTGTCCATGCTTGAGTACAGTATGGCTTTATTTTTATTCAATGAGATTGTTCATTATCTGACAGGGCTGACGTTTGTGGTGCAGTGAACCAGTACATCGTAACTGACATGGTGCTCCTTGACACCGGAACCAACCCGCACAGGATCCCCCTCCAGTATTGGAGATATTTCCCAGACGTTGCCATGGATATGATCATCTCGTGCTGTCTTACACACCAGGTTATTCGGTGTCACGCCACGCAGGACAGTTTCCCGTTGACATTCGGAAACGCTGGGAACAAACTCGTTCCAATCACAAAGCACCGTATGGCCTCGTTTCAGAACCCTTCTATCAGCAACATCTTCAAACATCAGCAACGCACACTGAAACAACTTGGTGAGGATCTAAACGACAAGGAACTTCGCTATAGTGATGCTATACTTGGGACAATTATTACGTTGATGAGAGTTGAGGTGAGCAATTTCCGCCGTCGAAACCGAGAGGCAGCAGCTTACCAATGAAGATACAACAATCCGCATTTGGGGCATGGCCGACTCATCTTCACGCGGCGAGGACTATTGTTGCCGATCGGGGAGGATTCAGGAAACTACTCCCGGATGAAGGAGCATTAATGGGTGAAGCCTTGACAACATATATGCTGTACGTTCATCACACAAAGTGTCATACATCCGTCAACATAATGCTAACAAACATGCAGCATGGACATCCTCAGTGCTATATTCACCCCTGGAACGATGCTAAATCCTCATGACACAGTTTCGCAGCTCGAGTACATACCTTTGTTAGACGTGTCATATAAAAATGGCAGTAATTCCGACTTTCCCTGTGCAAACCAACTCCTCGAGTGTATCATTCGAATCAATCACGCACGTCTCCTCGCTCAAAGCTTCATGGGAGACAGTCCAGATATAGATATGACCGCTGCTCAAATATTTTTCCGCATCGTGTCTTTTGATCCTGCATTCTGGTCTCGAACCCAATTACGAGAACTCCTTCTCTCACCACCCAGCTTAAAGCTTCCTTCTGAAGCGTCCTCGTCCTCCTCATCTTCGTCATCATCAAGGGATGAGGAAAGCACGCTTCGAACGGCAGCTGATGCGCTACCTATTACACATGCCACTCTGCACAGTATGGCTGAAGACTTGGCCATAGCATTTCAATGCGCCATCATGCTGTACTGCATCCGAACTCTATACTTAGATTGTGGCAAATCCATCTCAGATGTATTTGCATCTCCGCTCGCGGCAGCTCTTCTTTCTCAAGGAAAACTTGTCATTGATGTTGAAAATCCGCATCAGTCAGTCTTGGATGGACTTTTGGGAGCACTACACCGGCTCTGGGCGACGGAAAAGAGTAGTGGAAGCGCGTGGATCGGCAAGCTATCCTTCTGGCCACTTTGGGTAGCCGGCATGGAAATGGATCCGGGTGCGAAAATGGCACACGAAAGAGTCTTTGTTTGCGCGTCGTTGCATAGATTGTGCTACTACCTCGGGGCAATGGGTCCTTTGGATGCCGTCTCTGCCCTACAGGTAGTCTGGGCAAGGACCGCAGTTCAAAACGGCGAGGGCCAGCAAGCCACCTGGGATACTCGATTAGTGATGCCAGGGATACGTGGTGTATTCTTTTTCTGATGGCGCAGTTGGGCCAGGGGTGTCATGGGTGCTGTGCGAACATCGTCGTCTTGTTGGTCATGGTGTTTCGAAGATTGCAGTACATGACATTTCTCGCGGCTTCGTGTCGGGGAATTATGCACTGCAGCATAAGTCACAAGGGTCACTGTCAACTGCGCCTCAATACACCCTGGGATTCTGGACAGAGTGAGTGTTTAGCCTGAGTGTCGGCGATTTCCCGATGGGGCTGCGTCTGCTGAGTTAAATACCAACTTAGAACCTGGTAACTTGACTCAAGCTCACCAGCGGGCTAGCAGGAAGCTCCTTTACGGAACAGCAAGAAGTTATCATCTTCCTAAGCATTGTTAGCCATGGAAACTCGTGTGTTGCATCTCAGTCTCAACAACAGCCACAATCGCAGAGACATATTCAACTCAGACCGAAGCACACTTCTCTACACAGTCTATGAAACTGCTTCCAGACCACAGCTAAAAGTCTACACCCCCGAATCACAAGGCCAGCCAGCACAACTCGTCGGCGAAATATCATATCATGCTCTATCATCCAGTATTAGTGTTTCCATGGCGGCAAGGAAAATTGAGATGCACAGAGCCGGACGTTACGGGGCCAAACTAACCTCGGATCAGGGGGACTGGCTATGGGAGTCAACCGATATCAAAACTACGGAACTTACTGATAGCAGCGGAAACATACTTGCATCATACGACAGCGACCTTTTGTTATTTATTGTCAATCCAAGACAGGGCAGCATTACGTTTTACGGATCCCCGTCAGAAGGACGCGTTGATCAGATTGTGGTGACTGCACTTGCTATGGCACGCAGACAGCGGCGAGGGATGTCGAGGAGGACTGGACCTAATCCCATGGTGATGGGAATGTCTTGTGTAGATGGCTCGGGTATTTTGTGCACTTGAAGGCGAAAAAGCTTGCAACTTTTTCGTGGTATTGGAGTAGACAGCGAATGGGAGTTTTTAAATCAACATTTCGGGTATCATTAACAAGGGGAACTCAAGATAGAACACATACAACCCGACCTAAAACGGCAATGTACGACACCATATTAAGCAATGAAAGCACATATACCCATCACCAGATTCAGTATTCCGCACCAATCAGGGTGTTGCCACCGGATATTGCACTCACTGCCTCCTAGATCGCTCATACAAGGCCAATAATGTCATCAAAATCATGGTGTCAAATTCCTTTCCAAAATCCACATTAACCTGCAAGGTGCCCGCTTGACCCCGTGAGATGTTACTCGTGAATACAGCCAAAATATTCTCATCTTGGTCAACAAGCTTCCAATTCCGAGTACTCATTGCGTGAATTGACCCTTCGTCCACGGCCACACTGCGAGTCTTTTTCCACATGAGATCCGGCCGTCTCGCGTGTTCCTCATCATTGGTGTTGTTGGTGGATATTGAGTCCCGTCTGAAAGGTAATTCCATGGACCAGGCAAAATTGGTGCGCAGTTTATTCGCGTACTTCATGTCTTCCCATATCATGGCGTGTGCATCTTTGGGGTCTCCCAGACCAATTTTAAAGCCAAGTTGAGTTTTCATGATGTATGCGACGGCAATAACGGGGGACTGGCTGTCAGAGCCATCGTGGAGGGCAATATCAGGAGAAGCACCTGTGGAGTGTCTGATACGGGCGTATTGGCGATGGTCTGGACTGCTTTTAGGCGAAATGCCGTAGCTTTTTTTAAAGAGAGGTTTGTCGATTACGTATTGTCTTGATGGCATGATGGTGTGCGGTGAGTTCAGAAAGGCAGATGCATGATAAGTGAATAGGTCAGTGAAATGTTTCTAGTATGGCACCACCTTGGCATTAAATTCTTATATCAACGCCATGGCAAGTCATGAGGCTCAATCAAGGCTCGGTGAGCTGTCACATACACAGCCAGCGCATTGGTGCCGTGACTGCCGATGATGGGACTCGGGATTTATGGTCCCTGCGAAATACGATGAATGCGAGGTTTAGTGTCTGGTGCTGTCCAATGTTGAGTTTGGCGCAGAGTTTGCTACAATGTTAAATTTCTGCCGCTCCAGCTTCGTTGTTTCGCTCAACAATAACATGCACTGCTGGAATAAAGCTTTTATAACAACTGTATAAAAGTGCAAAAAAAGAAGAAAAAAAAGATGTGCGGCCATCGGGAGTCGAACCCGAGTCGGCTGAATGGAAATCAGCCATGCTAACCGTTACACCATGGCCGCTGAGATGCCAGAACGAGGCACTAAATCAAATCTCGTGCTTCTCACGATGCTGCCAACATGGGCAACATATGCACAGTAGGCAATGCCATCTACTTTAATAGAGAATGCCTAATATTAGCTTCTCTAATTTGCTACTAGACATCGTCGCGGTACCTACTTTGCTGTCAAGTCAAACTACCCCCACCACGGCAAGCCTAGGAAACCCCTATGATTGCCGCATTTCCAAGTACTGAATGGTCTGTAAGTTGCTACCCAAGCCAGCTAGGTTCAAAGTGTTGAAAGCCTCCGTTGGCATTTGTTCCTGAATCAAACGGCTTGAGCAGAATTTTGTCGTAATTTGAGTTGTTTGTATGGTGGTCCATTCACACGATTATACGCCAAGACCGTGATAGCTCACTCAGTTGCGGCCAGCTATTAACGACCAGCGCCCCCACTGCAACGTGTTCATGTAACAGTTGAGGGAGTTCTTGTCTGGTTGCACTAAGTCTACAAAGGGCGTTTAGAATTGTCAACTTCGGGGGGTCAGTGACATGCAGCATCCATTGACCGAAAGGCAACGTCAGTCTGTTGTTCAGATAGTTGCAAAAATTCACTCGAGATTTGCACGGATTGTCCTGATACACATGGAGTGATTTGGTCCTGGCCGGAGTCCGGGTGTCAATCTGGTGGGGTCTGATCTATTTGAAGTCATGGCGTCCAGATATGGGACAAAACATTCGATGTTTCCACATCGCCATCTTTCATCAGCATCAATCCGACTCAACTCAACAATGTCGCCGACGGCTAACGACCCTCCTGTCAATTATGGCGTCCTTTTATTCCCCGGCTTCCAGGCTCTTGATGCTTTTGGACCCCTAGATATTCTGAATATGGTGTCGCAAACGATGCCCGTGAAGTTCTCCATCATCGCACCCACCCTAGAGCCAGTGTCGACTCAAGTCAAGGCCATGGCCCATACCATCGGCCAGTCTATCGTGCCCACGCACTCATTGGCTAACCCGCCTGAAGATCTGGAAGTACTCCTCGTCCCCGGCGGCAAAGGCACAAGAGATCTGGAAGCGACCGAGGAGTTGGTAGAGTTCCTGCGGGCCACGTACCCGAAGCTGAGGTATCTGTTGACTATCTGTACTGGCAGCTCCCTTGCGGCAAGGGCGGGTATTTTGGATGGAAAGAAGGCTACGTCGAATAAAATGGTTTTTAAATGGGTAAGTTGACTTGCCAAACCTTTCAGTGCAAGCTCAAGGAGTGATCACCGCATATGGAGGCTGATGTGAGCTTTCGCTGTAGGTTATGAGCGTCCATGAAGGTGTAGACTGGGTTACCAAGGCGCGCTGGGTTACCGATGGCAATATTTGGACTGCATCAGGTATCTCGGCGGGTATGGACATGATGTACGCATTTGTCAGTGAGATGTACGGGGAAGATGTTGCAGCTGAAATTGCCCAAAGATCGGAGTATGTTCGCAATACGGACTCAACTGACGATCCATTTTCCGACTTGGTAGAGGTTTAACGTTGAATATACATGACTTGATTTGGAGATGACCTGCGATGCTCTGTGATAATTGTGCTACCAACCGTCGAGCAGTTCTTCAACACCAACATACACAGCCAGCCAAGCGAGGCTTACATCGATGGGTATCAGACTGATCTACGGAGTATTATTGGGTTGAATCGACTCAGCCCCAGCGTCATCCCTCCGGCCCCCGACCAATTCAGACTGGACCTGACGCAGACCGAGGACAGGGCATTGGGTCAGCTTGGGCTGGTGACACTGAAAGGTGAGCAGACTGGAGAGCACACATGGACAAGACGAGAATGCGTGGCGCGACCATCCCAGCTGCATCAGCCGGATCAGGCAGCCGTGCTGCAAGACACTGCACTACAGGCCGATGACTCCCAGAACTTTTTGTGCAACATGCACACCAATGTGTATGGCCGTTCGGTTTGCGTGTAGGAGTGTCGTATTCCGAGGGTGGGTTCACTGTTGGTAAGCCTGTTTGTGCCGGTTGTGCTCCGGAACATCTCCGACTCGGAAGGTCAAGTGAGGAGAAAGGACGAGAGAGGAGTCTGGTCTGGTTAGTGAGAGACTTTTGCTCTTGCATTTTCGGTGCGAAAAATGGAGAGATCAAAGGCAGGCATCCATCAAAGAAGGCCCCTTGTTCTGAACATGTCACACACAACTGACTGGGTCCATGGCTGCTTCATTTCGGGTCCACATTCCAAAACGGGGAGCAGAAGTGTCAAGATGGGGGTCGTAATCAATCTGCTTTGGGTGTTGTGTTGTGCAACAGAGCATATGCGAAAAAATAAGGTCTATTATCAATTCCATGCCGCCGGGAACTGGGACAGTTTTTATGTATATACTTGATGAACGGTAAAGGAGAAAAAAGGAAAAAGGAAAAAGAACATGACAGCACGTAAAATGTGTGCGAGAGCGTGAATCCTATTTGATGCTGGTCACGTCTGGTGTCTGGTCTGGTGGTTCAGCTCGACCCGAGTGACCACACAGATGCACCCGCTAGGCGCAGTTGAGACATTCGCGCACTGTCAGATGACGCGCTTACAGTGGGGTGGCTTCCAGGGACGGGCCGTTGGGCCCTGGGATTACAACGGACACAGGCCTCAAGTGGCCCCAACATGCCCCAGCATGCCCCAGCATGCCTATAATTAACAGCCCCGGCCACCTGAATGATCTTATCTGATCCTGCCAGTCCATGTCTGTGTCAGCCGATGTTGAGCTGCTCACTCCCAACTTGAGCTGGAGGCCACCAGGCAACTGACCAGAGTACTTGCCAGTTGACCGCTGACTGACCAACGACAAACCGGCCTGGTCACATTGTCTCTTACTCACCCCCTGACCTACTGGCCCTGCTCTTATTCCACGATTCTCTTTTCGTTTTCTTTTTTCTCTCTCTCGCTGTCTGCTGTTTTCCTTCATCACCCTCCCCCATAGATTGACATCCTTACAGCCATGATTTACAGGTAGTCTGCGACATTTCCTGCCGGTCATCCGTCGGACCATACATCCCGACTTCTTTACCTCACGCTGCTTGGGAAAGGACGTCAACGGTCCCTTCCAGGACGGACAAAAATAAAATGTCACGTTCAACTTCTCAAAGACCGCTTTTCAGCCGTCTATCCCAACCGGATCATCAACCGGCACTCTTTTCGTCTCGAAGCTCCGACGATGTTCACGAACGGACCTCACTCCTATCGTCCGAGTCTGCTCCGGGCGGCGTCCGAAACCGTGCCGCTGGAGTGGCGCGAATGGAAATCGTTGCCTCGCAGTTGACGACCCGGGAAAGGGTATGGCTCTTCTTTGGGATATTCCTCGTCGGATATGCATACGGTCTGGAGAGCCAAGTTCGGTCAACCTATCAACCATACGCCACCTCGTCCTTTTCGTTGCACTCGTACCTGTCCACCATCAATGTGCTTCGCAGTGTCATAGCTGTGGCTGTCCAACCGACGGCTGCCAAAATCGCCGACATCTTTGGTCGCTTTGAAATAGTCGTTGCCTCTACAGTATTTTACGTCCTTGGCATGTCTATCGAATCTACCGCATCGTCGGTATATGCCTTTTGCGCTGGCGCAGTCATCTACCAGATTGGATATACTTGCATCGTGTTGCTGCTGGAAGTTCTCGTTGCCGACTTTTCGTCGATGCGAGCTCGCGTGTTTTTCAGTTATATACCAGCTCTACCGTTTGTCATCAACACTTGGATCAGCGGAAATGTCACCTCTGCTGTGTTGGCAGTCACGACTTGGCGATGGGGAATCGGCATGTGGTGTATTATATATCCCATTTGCTCGTTGCCTCTCCTTATCACGCTATATTCCATTGATCGGCGAGTTGCACTCCCCAAGCATGGCGGTCCCAAGAACTTCCGAGATACATGGAACTTTTTGGGTCTTGGAAAGTCTACAAGGGGGCTGGCAGAACAGCTAGATGCCGTTGGACTTGTCACCATGGTCGCTGGATTCAGCTTTATTCTCGCCCCTGTCTCTATTATTGGCAGTACGACTGAACACTGGAGAAACCCTTATGTTATTGCATCGCTAGCGATTGGTTTCGTTTGCATACCAGTCTTCATCTTTTGGGAACGACGTGGCGCCAAGACTCCTTTGGTCCCTTTCCACCTCTTGACTGACCGAGGCGTTTGGGCTGCCCTCGCTGTTCGAAGTTTGCTAAATTTTGCTTGGTATGTCCAAGGCAACTACTTATACACCGTTCTCATTGTTGCGTTCGACTTTTCCATCGGTACCGCTACCCGTATTCTATCCTTTTATTCCTTCTTTGGCGTCATTAGCGGCGTCATCATAGGCCTTGTTGTCTACAAAATCCGCCGATTGAAAGCCATCATTGTTGCAGGAACAGTCTTATTTACCGTTGCATTTGTCGTACTTTATAACTTTACCGGTGGAGCGACGACAAGATCTCAAGCCGGGATGATCAGTGGACAGGTACTCATGGGTCTTGCAAGCGGTTTGTTTGCCTACCCAACGCAAGCGTCTATACAAGCATCCGCAACTCGTGACCATGTTGCAATCCTTACCGGCTTATATTTGTCGTTTTACAACGTCGGAAGCGCGTTTGGCACATGTTTGGCAGGTGCCATTTGGAGCCAGTCTCTGTACCCTGCTTTGGAGGAAAATCTTGCCTTTCAACCCAACAGGACTTTGGCAAGAGATATTTATAATGCACCATTTCCCATTGTGGCGCTATATCCTGTTGGCACGGAGATTCGAACTGCCATTATTGACAGTTACGAGTCTGTGCAGCGATTGCTTTGCATGGCAGGCTTGTTTTTATGCATACCGATGATTGCGTTTGCATTAGCGCTGAGAAACCCGAAACTCTCTGAGCAACAAATTCAAGAGGAGGCCCATGAAGCAGACGAGGAGAATGCATGATAGACTTTTTGGCATATATACATTTATGGCATCGTTTGAAGGTATATTGAGCACGTCTTCTTTGGACTTAGGGGTAAATCCTGATGATGCATGATTATGGATTATTGGGAATAAGAGCATTGCAAAGCATTTATAACGATTACGACTTAAATAGACTTGAAGATTTCAATGGAACTTTCCGCACGGTTATGAGTGATGAAACATGTTGCCATGTTGATGTATTGACGAAGCTGAGGGGACTTGGTGGCTTTTGGCAGACGAGAGGCGGAGCTGCCTGGCCACAGCAGATCGTGATATTTCGGAAATGTCAAATTCCTTATATCCTCATCTTGTGCATACCTGACCCTCTGCAGCCCTGTGCATAGTGTATCACGACTGTCGCATGCATCGCATGCAATCTTGGCTCTTGAATGTGATGCGAGTCAACTCGAGCGTACCATCGAGCGGCACATGTAATCTCCATGTCGGTCCCCAAGCCACAAAACAGTCGGTCAAGCCCCAACATTTGAACAATGAACCTGGACGCACACACAGACCACATTAAACTCGAGCACATCATCGAAGACGTTTTGTGTTGGAGTAGTGCTAAAACTGTCGAGTCCCAGCCATCCCAGCACTCTGGCTCTGCGGCATCGGACCAAGTCGACCCAGTGCCTGATCTAGCCCATTGAACCCACTCAAAAGTTTCAACCGAACGGCGAGCGCTCGGCCATTCTCGGCCGTCTGTCAGTTACCTGTGACTGAGTGTTGCTGTATTGTTTCAACACCACGCTCTTCAACGTCTTGGACCGGCAATCAGTCCACCTGCTCGCCAGCACCAGCAGGCATCATGGCGTCCCTACCCCAGGATCCTGCGAACCCCGAGAAGAAGAAGAACCCCAGTGCTCTGCGGTCAATTATTGCGGGTTCAACTGCTGGAGCGATTGAGATTGGTACGTGCCTCACGCCTAACCCTAGATGATGCTCCAATGGTGACTGTATACTGATGTCTGTTGATTTAGCGATTACCTATCCTGCGGAATGTACGTCATGACCATTCGAGTGCGAACAAGAACGACCAGAGCACCTTGTGTAATACCGTCGCGATACTAACTCACGCAGTCGCCAAGACAAGGTCGCAGCTGAATAGGCGGTTGGCAGAAGGGCAGAAACTACCTTGGCCACCCTTTGGCAAGCAATGGTACGCAGGATGTACGACGCTCATTATTGGCAACTCTGCCAAAGCTGGAATTCGTATGTCGCTCCAGTCCTTTTTTGCAATTGACTTCTCTGGAACCTAATCTGACCCCGTGCCCAGGATTCGTTGCATTCGACCAGTACAAGAGGATGCTCGCCGACGAGGATGGCAAGCTTAGTGGCCCCCGAACGGTTCTCGCTGGTTTTGGAGCCGGTGTCACGGAGTCATTACTTGCTGTGACACCGACAGAAAGCATCAAAACGACACTGTATGCATATTCGTTTGGCTAGAACACCAGCACAACCATCTGCCCCTATGCTAATCCAGCAACAGTATCGATGACAGAAAGTCCGCCAACCCACGTATGCGAGGCTTCCTCCACGCCGTCCCCATCATCGCTCGCGAACGTGGTATCCGCGGCTTCTTCCAGGGCTTCGTGCCCACGACGGCTCGCCAGGCTGCCAACAGCGCCACCCGCTTCGGCTCCTACACTTTCCTCAAGCAAATGGCCGAATCGTACACTGCCCCTGGAGAGAAGCTTGGTGCTGTCGGCACGTTTGCCATGGGTGGTCTCGCTGGCCTGATCACCGTCTTTGTCACACAGCCGCTCGATACCATCAAAACGCGTATGCAGAGTATCGAGGCTCGTCAGCAGTACGGAAATACTTTCCGCTGCGCCTCCATGATATTCAAGCAGGAGGGTGTTTTAACCTTTTGGAGCGGCGCGTTGCCTAGGTTGGCCAGATTGGTGCTGAGTGGTGGTATTGTGTTTACCATGTATGAAAAGACCATGGATTTGTTCAACAGGCTGGACCCGGAAATGAAGTACATCTAGGACGTTGCGGGGGTGAGGAATACAAAGGTTTAGGCGTTGGTACTGTATGGATTGATATCACGTTGGTGTAGTAGACTACAACTACAAAAAGGTTCATAGATGACTTGGATAAAACGTTTGATACACTGTTGAAGCTGCTTATTGCGTGTTTGCTTTACTATACACATATCGTACAGTCTATCGGAACATCGAGGGGGTATCGTGTTTGTTTGGCCAATTTGTCGAGAGAAAATGTTGGAAGCCTCCCATGGAGCTTGCGATTCAACAGCTCAATGACATGTTTCCTGCGTGCTTGATCATCAAAGCCGCATCAAGGTAGGGACAATGGACGCGAATGCTCATTGGAGTCGGATCATCCCGGATAGTCGCTTGCCCAACCGTTCTAGCCATGTCCGTCTCGGCGCTTCTTCAATCTCCCTCACTAGATCTTGGAAATATGTCGGCTGACTTTTAGGTTCCAACATTGGTCCTTTGAGCTTATACTGCACTGCAAGTTAGCACCAGTCAAGTAGGCAAGCATCAAGCCGTGCAAGCTTTGTTGGCAAAACAAGCTCGGCCCCTGGTGTGGCCAATCCACCTACTCGATTATTGAACTTATCCTGCACGAGGAATTGCAATGCCCTGGCTTTTAACGTCTCCTCTGCTTCCATGGCAGGCTTAAAGTTCTTGTATCGCTCCTCGACGGCGGCTTTGAGAACATCTTGGAGTTGATAGTCCGGTCGAAGGTCTTGCTTGGGCCATTTCGCAAAGGCATCGGCGTAGATGCGGCGCTGTGGTTGGCGTTGAGAAGTGAGCTTGGAGATACGATGAAATTGTATGCCGACGATTGTATAGAGCTTACCGCTATTGAGCGAGACATACCGACCAGCTGACGAGGTTGATCGTTGATGCTGTATGTTCTGTCTTGCGATGTCACGATTCTTTTGTTGGTCTTTGCCGACACTGGACAAAACACATTTGATCGTGGGACCCACTCTTGGCAACATGCAGGTGTTATGGATAATGCCAGGCTGCAAGTTTTGTTTGAAGCTGGTAGGATCAACGTGTGGAGACCAATCGCACTGTGAAGTCGGCTTATAATACCGGGATTAATACAGTGTGTATTTGCCTCAGTCCGACTCTATGGTGCTGCGCAGCATGATCAGTGCTCATTTAGTGCCTTCCAAAGTGGTTCCAGGGACTTCCACTCGTTGCCAGCGCTAAACTCCGCACTGAACTCTCGGCTTCGCCGCCTGCCCGACGCAGCCGAACCACTGTCGAGCCGCTGAGTGACATTCAAAGTTGGTAGGAACCAAGCGGGACAGGGGGTGCGTCACCTGCCTTTGATCTCAATCACAAACCGGGGCCTGGCATTGATGATGATATGTTTGCCTCCATCAAAGGCCCAGTGTCCCCCCTTCTTGTCTGCCCGTGCGGCCTCTCTGGACTTGGACGTGGCTTTCCCCGGACCCTCTCTCTCAACAATCTGTGACCATACCAGACTCCAGGCTCCATCCATCCCAGCCCAGGCATTCAAACTCAATCCACCGCTAGTTCCTTTCTTCAGATACCCTTCGCACCAAACTTTCTCTTTGCCTTCTTTGCTTCAACTTCAGTACCGTTCCTCTAGATTCGCTTCGACTTTTTGTTTCCTTGACTCTCATTCTCCCGTCGCTGGATTTTTCTTTCCCTTAGCTGCCGAAGGAGGCCCTCCCTGACTCGTGCTCCGCCTCCTTGGATTGATTACGTGTGTGGCAGCGATCCCTGAAACCCCGACAATCAACTCATTCCTGTCAACCTTCAGCCGTCGCTGTTATCGCTGCATCAGTCTTCAGGATGCCTGGGCCAGGGAGATACGAACGGGTATGTCTTAATTTCTGTCGCCTTTATCGCCGACTTCAAATCGTGGCCAGCCCGCCGATACTAATGTCCCGCAACAGGTCAATGACCACGATCACGATGAGGACGACTTCCAATCGTCGCAAGAGCCCAAATCATTGCAGCCAATCCCCAGCTCTCCGCCACCGTCTTTTCACTCACGAGCCTCTTCTTTGACCCGACGAAGTCGCGTCGACCCGGACCTCGAAGACGCATTTGATGACGACGATGCAAGTGATGATGAAGTCGACGATACACAACGACTAGTGACTCAAAATACCACGCCTTCGACCACCCACCTACCCCCTGTTGATCATGCCTCGTCCTATCCTCGGACGACGCCAGCGCAGCCAAATCCCTCGTCGGGCTCACGACCACGAGTTGTTGGAGGCGGTGTAGGCACTGATGGCGTGTTTGCCAACATGTCGGCACGTCCAGAGCGGACAGACTCGGAGAAGGATGAACAGCCTCCGGTAGGATATCCTGGCAAGTGGATGTTGTTATTGCGGTCTTTTGACTAACTTGGCGCACAGTCATATGAACAAGCCGCTGCTGATGCTGCGCCGCCGTACTGGGAAACAACTATACTTGCCCCAGGACTAGGTGGCTTGGACGAGGTGTATGTTGATGGAATGCCTGTCGGCTCGGTATTTTCTTTTATTTGGAACGGCATGATCTCGACCTCGTTCCAACTCGTTGGATTCCTGCTCACATATCTCCTGCACTCGACACACGCCGCCAAAAACGGGTCACGCGCAGGTCTCGGCATTACGTTGATACAATATGGTTTCTACATGAAGGACTCTGGAAGCGGCGAGGCCCCGGCTATGAGTGGCCCCGACGGATACGCCGCACCCCCGGATCCCAATTCGCACGACTTCAACGCTGGTGACGTCACGGACGGTGGCTCAACAACAATTACCGGCGGCGAATGGATGGCCTACGTGCTGATGGTGGTGGGTTGGTTCATTCTCATCAAGAGCGTGGCCGAATTCCTGAAAGCCCGGCGACACGAACAGCTCGTGCTGCAGAGTCCCGACCGAGGACTGGCTGTGCCTGTTATTTCCGAAGGCGAAAGCCCGGAACGAGTGGTGTAGGGATCGAAACCTCGACACTGACGATTCAACACCATTGATTGTATATAACGGCAACAGCGAGTTTGACTCCCTGGGCATGGTTGGAGATATGGGAAGTTTATTGGCCTGCAGTGGCGTCCGGCATTTCTTTTGGCGTTCATAAGCACGGATTTGTTCTTAGCTGGGATTGCATTGGGTTTAAAGCAACACGTCGCGAAGCACGCGGATTTCCTTTGAGTTTTATTAGCGAAGATAGCATTTGCTACTCGTAATAGACTTGGTCTATGTTGGCTACACTCGGTCGTGGTAAAAGTATTGTGTGTTGAGAGCTGGACAACGGGCTGATGACAATACTGTTTACAGCCTTGCTTGACGGCTTCTTGCCCGACTGGACCGGATTATTAACCAGACTTGCATGACCACGACTGCCGATGGTCCAGAATTTTGTATTTGCGTTGCGTCGTGGCTTGAACACTCAGCCATGCCGCCATGATGCAGAACTGACATCAGGTGTTTGGGCGACCAGAGCCCAATGGTGACAACCGACAGGAAGGAAGGTGGGGTCGAGGCTCAAATCTGGAATCTCCTCCATTCTGGTATCTGGTGGTCTGGTTCGGCCCCGCACCAGCTTGTGTCCGGCACCAGTCCAGACTCATTGCTACTTCCGTTTGCCACTTGATTTTGATTCAACTACACGTCTCTCAATATGTCATTTCAGCTTGACACTATTTGTTAACTAGCTCGAATCATTGCAACCGATGATCATACATCACTTCGTAATTTGTAGTATACTCACGCACGAGGTTCTTCGTGTTTAGGCTGGCGCCGAACGAGAACTACACGGCTTGGGCATATCCAACAGAAGCTATTCAACCTCACCGTCGAGTCTCGAGCATATATGCTCTTTTCAAGCTTTCTAAGACCATTTACATCTATTCCTTTCATCCGCCAAAACTACAGCATGGCGTGGCGATGTTCTGGAGGCTCAAATGAGCAGCTGGTTGAGAATATGTGGCGGTCCGGTCTTATTACCGATCCGCGCGCAAAGGAAGCTTTTCTCAAGGTGATTAATTCACAGTTTCCCTACTGTAGCTCGTCTATTATGGCTTTGTGGTATTAATCCTCAGAATAGGTCGACAGAGCTCACTATGCTCCTCACTCTCCATACGAAGACTCTCCACAGTACATTGGCCATGAGGCTACCATCTCTGCACCGCACATGCACGCCATGGCGATTGAGAATGTAATGCCTTACCTGAAACCGTCTGCAACGTCTCCTGCGCCTCGTGTCCTTGATATTGGCTCCGGGTCTGGGTACTTGACACACCTTCTCGCTGAACTAGTTGGTGAAAAGGGTCTTGTGATAGGACTGGAGCATATCCCCGCTCTACGCCAAATTGGTGAGGATAACATGCGGAAAAGCACAGAGGGGATGAAGTTATTAGATACTGGAAAGGTGCAGTTCAGACTTGGCGATGGCAGGTTAGGCCTGAAGGAGCCTGCAAGGGCTGGGGAGGAGGACCACGGCACAGATTGGGATGTTATACACGTTGGTGCGTCTGCAAAGGAGTTGCATAAGACGTTGCTGGATCAGTTGAAGGCGCCGGGGTGGTAAGTTTACACCTTGCTTAGCAATGAAGCCATGTTTTCTGACCAGAGTAGCATGTTTATCCCAGTGGACGACGACGAGAGCGGAGTCATGCAGTCTGTTTGGCGGATCTCAAAGGACCAGGGCGGCAAGGTCACCAAGAAGAATATTTGTGGTGTTCGCTACGTCAAACTGACCGATCCACCAATCTAATTTCCATTCCGCGGGGCAAAGCCAGGCTGTTTTTATCAGGTGACGGCTGTTATCTGTCAATGCTACGGTTTCAACGTATGGTGGATGGGCAATGAAGCTTAACCATTGTATCAAAATTGTTAATTTAAGAGAGTAAAACTCCAGTCATCTACCATTACATGAACGTGCCGGCGTGTCTCATATGCTCTAGAACCATCTCGAATGCTCCCATGTCCTGAATTGTGCCTAAGTCCAAACCACAGTAAAACAAAGAAGAGAAGGAAAGGGAGAAGAAGGAAATAAGTAAATCATGTGCCACCAGGGCATTCAAAACAACCTTGTCATTATTTCTTCTTTCTCGCAACCAAACGGACCTCAAGACATGCCCATAGCCAGAACAAGAGCTCCAACACTTAGAACCACCATGACGGCGCTAATTGGTCGAGAAGAGCCTTCGCTAACAATGACCGGCTCACTGGTAGTAGCTGGAGCAGCTTTTGAGGTAGGAGGGGGCATCTCGGTCTTGGTGGTTTCCATGCAGTCAGGTCCCGGGCAAGGGTTTGGTGGGGGAGCCGGCTTCTTTGTCTCTTCGCAGTCGCATGGTGTCGTTGAAGAGGGAGGAGGGGGAGCTGCTTTACTCTCTGGGCAAGGCAATGCAAACTTTGTCTTGACAGGAGGAGGAGGAGGCGGCGGTGGTGGTGGGTGCTCCTTGGTGCAGGGTTTTTGGGGGTCCTCAGACGTGCTGTGAAGAGGACAATCTGTCACTCCAGGAGGGCATGTCGTGATGGTCTTTAGAAACGTCGAAGTTGGTAAATCCACGGCTTTGTTGGCAATTGGCGGCAACGTGACATTTGCGGGAATTGGGTCGGTGGAAATTCGTTGGTAAAGATTATACAGCTGTTGTCCATCCGTCGAAATCGGACCACCACACTGTCCTGCCTTGGCATCGCCGGGCTTACAGGCCTGTGAGCATTTTGAGTCGTCCATGACATCAAAATCGAGGCCAACGTGAGAAATAGGATTGTCACAATGGCATCCGTTTCCAGCTGCTGCGGCATAGGCGCCGCTTTTGCCGCAAGCTTCTTGACATTGGGCGACGGTGAAGGAATCGCCTAGATTCATCTTGACTGGGAATACACCAGTGCTTGCTTGGACACAGCCAACGTACTGGAAGCCATCAGACGCAAAGTTGGCCTGGGCTGCAGCGCCAGTGGCTATGAGAACAACTGCCAAGGCTGCTCGAGACATTTTGTTTCGATCAAAATCTGTTTGCCGTCAAATTTGCAGTAGTTTAAAGAGCAGATGAAGCAAAGTGGGCGAGACCAGGTAATTGTGAGAAAAGAATGGCAATCGAGGTACCAAAAGACCAAGCAAAGAAGAATTTTGTAAAAAGAACCGAGTTCACTTTACAACAGGTCTTCTCAAAACAAGGCTCTGAACCGTGATGCCGCGAATCGATGGGGAGCTGTAGTGATGGCTGTTCTGGGATTCATGTGCGGCCAACAATGCCTTATTATATCTCAAGTAGGCGCCATTCTTCAATGGAAAATGCCACGCCATCTTCAAAGCCATTCATGAGCCCATCTAAGGCACGCAACCGACGTCACATAAAAAGAAGAGGCAGGTGGTGGGTAGCCAGTGTTGAAGGGGAGGCAATGGAATGCAGCTCCGAGTTGCGCATACAAACGGTGGAGGCAGACAACTTACACCGAGACGACGAGCAGCGAAGGTCGTAGTCCGAAACAACAGATTGTGCTAGTCAAATGAGGACCACCCACAGATCGGCATTTTTGCATACGGGTTCCTTCTTCACAGCGTTCCAGAGACGGGCGCCAAGACGGCCGAGGATGGTAGAGGGAGACGGTCTGCTTGGTGTGGTGGCTGCTAAGGTGTGAGGTGTCTGAGACATTTTGCCGGGTCGCCGAGTTACACTGTAAAGACTTGAAGTTTCAGCGACAATAAGGAGGCTGGACATTATGGAACATGACGGGATCTCGGCTTTTTTTCTCGCCTTCTCTCTAATTACATCTACATTGTATCGGGCTGCGGCTAGATTGGTCGTAGTGGGGGAGTTGGTAGATGAGATAGACACTCCCTTTGAGAATTGGCTGACAATTTAGCTGGATACTCTTGTGATCAACTACACAAGTATTGGGCGTAAAACCCTGATTGAGTTATAGATGGCGAGGTCATTGTCCACGAATACACCGTACTCGGCAAATGGTGTGGCTTTCCGTCTACGGAGCGAAAACGTAAAAGTCACAATTGGTATGAACTGTATGTATAGTAAAACTTCTTGTTTCTCTATCTGACGTAAGATCTATACCCACAACATTAAGGTAGATATCGCTATCACCCGTCCCGTTTATGTTCTCGTCCACAAAACAAAAATCACTGCTCTCTCTGAGTAATATGTCAGATTAGTCCTCCTTGGCCAACTTTCCCACTAAAGCTCTGCCTGCACTTTGTCCTTGGATCCACTCATCCTCCTGAAACAGGTCAAACATGCCGACTTTGCGCAGCACAGGGATAGCGGCTTTGATAGCAGGCTCCAATGCCTTTCGTTGTTCCTCATCACCAGCGTCATACGCCTTGATGTTGACCAGTAAGGCGCCGACGGTGCCAGTGGGCAATTTGTCACCATTTGGGAGTGTGACAATGGGAAATGACTTTGCTGTTGTTCCCAGGGTTTTGTTGTTGATGTCTTGCAAGCTATCAGACGTAGACATTGTGAGGGGTGATGGAGTCGAGAGAATGGTGGTTTGTAATGTAGTTTGTATTTTGAGAAAATTGAAGCAGTGCTCCGTTACTCAACAATGGTTTGAATTGCTTTTTGATTGTTTATTGAGCATTAAACATCATGGCATTCAACCATTTATACATGAAAAGCAGCCCTATCAGGCTGTAGGCAAGTGAAAAAGCGTCCATGGACTTTCCGCGGACAGAGATGGCAACGATCGCGCGACCGCGAGACAAGCCTCACAATCCGTCATTAGAACCAAGATGACGTTGCAGGCGGCCCCGGAGCATAAGCGCGAGGTCTTAAGCGAGCGCGAGAGTCGTTGATTTGGAAGTTGAGGTGAAATGAAGACATGGATGAAGAGAATTATTACGTGGGATAGCTGACAACGAGTGCCGGTTTGCCGATGGCCTGGCAAACAGTGGTATTCCCAAGGATCTAACACATTCCGCTTGAACATGCATTAATTAAATTGATCATAATAGTAGAGTTATGAAAGACGTAGACAAGTACATAAAAAGTTGGCACAATATCGAACTTATTATGTCAAGCGTACACAACAACCGTGCATCTCTCATCAATTGAACAATCCTCTTAGTCCAAGGCCAATAGTGGCATAAACTGCAGTCCCGGCAGCCAAAACGGACAGTCTGTGATATTAGCATCTTCCTCTCAAACAAGTGCAACGACTGGGCTAACTTACTCTCCATAAGATTGCCTCCTCCAAACAAGCCCAATATCAGCGGCGCAAATACATAACGTACTAAGAATCAATGTGCCCAACTCATCGTTCCGCCCCTTCTTGGCAAGGAAATACATGGCAAGGCCGATAGTCAGGTCTCGCGACCCAACCATTCCTGAGAACCCGAGGATGCTCTCATGGTCTGCAGTCTGAGAGTTGCTCAGCGTGGTGATGCCAAAGAGCTCGGCAGTACGATGAGGCGTGAAGGTGGCGAGCGAGCTGAGAACGAACCAACTTGTGGCCACACCAAGTCCGAGGGTGTTCCATGTTGTTGGAGAAACGGAAGAGAGACCCATTTTGAATCGTTTAGTTAGATAGCGGTAGGCTTTTAGTTTCTTGATATGCGTATTTGGCTCGTTTTATGTTGCTCTAATAGTGAGGTTGAAAGTTGAAATCTTGTTTAGTCATTCGAGTTCACAACATAACGATGGCGGCTCAATTGTTTCACCGAACAGCGACTCATCACGAGAACATGTCAGCCTCAGGTGCCACGTCTGTGTAAGTGAGCAAAATAACACTGAATGACACCTGACCTTTCACTACTTTATTTCAAGAGGTTGTGCTGCCAGGCATAGGACAATAAGATATTTTGTACTTTGTTTTCTGACAACTTGTCTCTGAATGCATAGCATCACCAGTCTTGTACACCATCCCGTGTAATCACTCTGCCGACATCCGAATCTCTTTCGCCTTCTACCACGCTTCGGACAAGATTGCCTCCGAGCGCCGCATCTTCAGCGCCCATTTTCCTCATCTTTTCCGGAGTGTGACCACCCAGATTGGTCGCCAGTAAGCCAGGGCTGATTGCAAAGGTCTTGACCCCATTATCCTTCAGTAGCTGATACCAAATCAACATGCACATATTGAGCGCCGCTTTGGAACACTTATATCCCTGATATGTAACAAGCCCATCTTTGGGCCAGCCAGCCTCGGGTCTTGGCGCCCAGGTAGGAATGAAATTCTTAAATGCTGCGCTGAGATTCGCATTGTTGGAACTGAAAAATAGCAGCCGTGCATTTGGGGAGTTGATGAGCAAAGGGGCGAAGTGGTATGTTGTAATCTGGGCACCCGTGACGTTGACATCATACGTGTTGTTGAAAATCGCCCTCAGGTTGGGACCATCTTGATCAAAAGTGCCATCGAAAGCAGCGCCTTGACGGATATTTATCAGTCTTGGATTATGGTTGGCATGAAGTGAGTTCTAAATGTACCTGCATTGTTTATCAGGACATTGATCCATCCAAACTTGTCCTCGACATACTTCACTGCGGCCTTGATGGAGGCATCGTTGGTCACATCAATCTGTATTACTTCAACGGTACTAGAGGACGGTCGTAGGAGCCCCTCGAGCCTGTCTCTTGCAGCATATGCCTTTGGAAGCTCACGACTACCCATAAATATGTGATATGTCTGTTTCTTTGACTGAATCAGTGCCTTTACAGTCTCATAGCCAATGCCAGTGTTGGCACCAGTAATGAAGACAATTTTTGTGTCCATGATGTTTGATCTGAAAATACGCTGGGGGAAACAAGTCCGGATATAAGTAGCTCGATAAGCCGTTTGCGGTGTATGGCCTTTGCGTGAAGTTCGAATACGCCTAGGAGTTTGGCTCGGTTATAGGAAGCTCTGGTAAAATTTGCAGCTGAATAGTTACAGTTGAATATCCCCTACGTACATTTGGGCTCGGAATATGGCTCAAGATGTGCGGGGAATAGTCCCTACCTTGTAAAGTGTGGACATAAGTGAGCTTTGACAGTATTAGAAAGCCGTGATCGCAGAGAGGTCTTACATTGATGGCTCATGCTCCCTAAATGGTCCTGGCTTAGTGTTGGCTATGGTCGGCAACCATAGAGCAGCCAGGCACAATGGGAGGATGAATTTCGCGAACTTGATGACTTTCAATTCTCTAGAGAGTTTGTAGTGTAGGATTTCTCGACATAGGAGTTGTAAGATTCTAGGGGATGAAACTTCAAAGTGTCCACCAGTGACATGTAGTAGATAGCTCTACTCGCAAAGAATACATGAATGCTAACAAGTGATCTATGACCCGCCATTCTATGAGACTCAAGCCAATTTGAGAGGGCGCTTTGTTAGAAACTCTTCAAATGTCGTGAGTCTTCCCTTGGTGTCTCGAGCTGCTGAGGCAACCAGTCTCTCTGTATCGGCACCGTAATACCCAAACTCCTCGAAGTAACTCATTGTCTGCACGAGCACATCGCCGCCAAATGGCACAGATGCTTCATACTCTTCTGCCGAGATCTGTCTGTAAACTACATCTTTCCCTGTAGCTCTGCCGATGGTATGCGCAATCTCTTCCAGGCTGTAAAGTCGATCCGCGCCGCAGATTACTTGTCCGTTGTACTTGTCAGGACTAATAAGTATTGCCCCGATGAACTTTCCTGTATCACCTCCTGCATCCACAAGCGGAACCCTGGTCTGTGGTGAGATGTGCAAAGCCATGATGTAGGTATTGCTCTCGTCACTTGCCTTTCTGGGAGAGGCTACGGTGATGTAGTTGTCCATAAAGGAGCCCGGAGAATAGAAAGTGCTCTTGATTGGCAAGCTTCGAATATAAGATTCCACTCTGGCTTTTGCGTCAAACATTGTGACCTTTGTATATCTGCCCCCTGAAATGTCAGAGATAGATGGCAAGCTGCTGAAAATGATATGCTGTACTCCCTTTTGCAAAGAAAGGTCGACAACATTTTTGGCTGATTCAAATTCAGTTTGAAGAGCATTGGGGCCAAAATCAGGTACAGTCACAAGGAAGACTGTGTGTGTTCCTGTCAATGCGTCATTGAGGGAGCTACGATCCGTGACATCCCCACGAACGACTTCAATGTTTCTGGACTTGAGCTGCTGTGATTTTTCTGAATCTGGATTCCGGGTAATGGCACGAAGTTTGTACCTTCGATATAGTTCTGGGTCGTTGAGCACGAAGTCGATGACGGAGCCGCCCTGCTGGCCGGTGGAGCCAAATACAGTCAGGATTTGAGACATGATAGAGTTGCTATGCGCACAACAAAATGCTGGTTTGCTTGAAATGGTACTCTTAAGGCGTATACTAAGCTCTCTGAGACATGGCCGTGCTTTATAGTAACAAGTGTTGGGACCGCCGTCAGATGGTACGGCTTACTATCTCCGTCTTGTCCACTTAACTCCGCGTCCTCACTAATATATCTCGCAACAGTGACCAATCTTTTTGAGATTAAAGCGCCTCATACTTCCTTATTTGGCATATTCCGTTTCACTCTACAGTCCATCTTTAATTCAGAGCCGCTACAGGAGTGAATGCCCGGCAGGGTTGGCATAGCTAAAGCCTTGTCTATGTAACAGTCAACGTTGCAATCTGCGGCATACTTTTCCATTATCAAAGGTGATTCAAGACATGCATGTGAAGCATATCCACTTCTTATAACAGTAATAGGAAGATGTATTCTTGTCAAATGGAGAAGCCCGCCAGACACTGGTTTGCAGGGTTACCTTGCTGCCTGTGGTACCTCGTCAGCATTCACATCCATTCACAGAGCACACTTCGAACCTTAGGAGCCAATTTGTACGACTGCAGAATATAATTTGAACCGTCTGAACGGGCATTCATAGCCAACACTCATTTATGAAAAAAAAAATTCTTCTCCTGCTTTGCAGCAGGTAATTTACCAGCCAGCTAGTCGAACACACTCAACCCCGCGTAGCCTTGGGTCTTAACCACCGAGGTGTCAACCACAAAAATTGCCAGAAGCTTGGCGCTTTCCTCTTTGCTGTTATTTTCTCCAACCGTATGATGGCACCCCGGTAATTCAACGAAGCTCTCTCCGGGTAGGTACACCTTTGGTGGATTCCCGTTCATGCCACTAAGGAGCTGGCCGTCTTGAACGAGAGCAACGACTGTAGCGCCGGCATGACGATGAGGTGGTGTGAAACCATTTGGAGGATACGCAACCTCTACTCCGATGATAGACTTCCCGGGGGCATTAGTGAGTTCATGGTCAAAGAGAACCTTTAGGCTCTCTCTTGGACGGGAGCTGTTGTTGTCAGCAGGCTGGCATGGATTAGGGCGGAGTAGCTTACGATTCAGTGGCATCGGAAGACATTTTGCTATATGTTTTATGTACTGTAAAAGAATAACTGCCGAAAACGAAGAGTCAAACAAGTTTTTAAAGGCGATGGTTGTAAGTGTTTCTGGATGTAGCAGTGCAATACAGCTGGTGGCCTTTATATATTCTGGCCACTGACATGACATCAGCTGATTTTCTGTTGACTCAGAATTGTTGGAGACATCTTTCGGGTGGTCTAATTCTGCAACCTCATTCACAAAGGATTTACAAGGATGATATGTACATGCTCTCATGACTGATTTGCGATTATAGTGTGCCTTGGTCTCGCGGCGATCTGATCTAGAATTCTCGATCCACCGCGACCCGAGTGACCCGATCGACCCGAAAGGTGTGCATTTTCTGACCCGAATAATTGTGGCGGCAATCGGACAACTTAAAATGGACAGTTAACATAAAAGGCATTGATCAAGCTAAGTTTGCACTGGAATCAATTCGTATTATCCTCATTCATCATAAAACTTTACAAGAATACCTCTCACGTACCGAGTATCAGCAGCCATGAAAGCCATCCAAATCACTGGTGCTGTGGGGAGCCACAAGATCACACTCACGCAGACTGCCGACAAACCCGTTCCCCAAGATGATCAAATCCTTGTCAAAGTCCACGCAGCGGGCATTACTGCCGACGAAGTGACTTGGCCGGAGTTATACGAAAGTTCCACCAGGATCCCTGGCCACGATGTTTCTGGTGTCGTTGAGGGCTTTGGTCCAAAATACACCGGTTCACTCAAGATTGGCGATGCCGTTTTTGCCATGTTGAAAGCTTCATCCGATGCGGGTGGGCAAGCGGAGTATGTTCTCATAACGCCGAAAGAAATTGCACCTAAACCAGCTATCATATCCCATGCCCAAGCTTCGGCACTGCCTATCCCCTTCCTGACTGCCTGGGAAGCTATCTATGAGCACGCGAAGGTTCAAAAAGGCAGCAAGGTGTTGGTCACAGGTGCATCGGGTGCTGTTGGACTTGTGCTGGTGCAAATTGCGTCCACGGTTTTGGGATGTGAGGTCGTTGCACTTGCGTCGGCTAAGAACCATGAATACCTCAAGTCTCTCGGAGCGAGCGTTCTGGTGGATTATCATACACCCAACTGGGAAGATTCAGTCAATGGAGTAGATGCGGTCTTTGATACCGTCGGCGAGGAAACGTTAGCCAAGTCCTGGAAATGCGTCAAGTCGACCGGTAGCATTGTGACGGTAGCTGATCCGCCACCGCCATGGTCGTTTGGACGAGGAACTCCAGTCGAGTTGAAGGATCACCCAGATGTAAAGTGGTTCTACTTTGTTGTCACAGCTGATGGAGATATATTGTCAAAGTTGACCAGTTTGCTGGATGCGGGAAAGCTGGTGCCGATTCCTATCAAGACATTCGGTATTGGAGAAGGGCTAGAGGCTTGGGAATATGGTGGTCAACGAGGCAGAGAGGGAAAGGCGGTAATTGCATTCGTGTAATGGGGTAATAACAGCACTTGAGGTCATTAAAAATAGACAAATTGCAAGCGAATACAGTTCGATGTTTGGTCATCACATGCTCTCAAAGCAACTTCTCAATAGCGCCAGGTCCAACCCGGCAATATTTGATCCAAAACCATCACCAAGGTCTTCCCCTCCATTCGATAGTATGAGATCTCCATTCCTGCCCCGGCTTTCAAACACCGCTTTCGCCATTAGTTTAACTTCACCGGACCACTTTCTTGCCTGTGGCCATATACCTTCAAATGCTCTCAGAGCACCGAGGAAGACACGAACTCGGTCTTTTGCATGTGCATATTCTGCCCCTTTCAGGTAGTGCTCACAAGCAGACATGTGTGTTGCTGCGGCCATTGATCCCATGCACATGATGAATGGACTGTGGGTTGTCGGAGATGTAGAGAGCGTGAATAATTCGACGAATGCTTTCGCGGCCTTGATCGCTTGCATGGTGTGGCGTTCATTGAAGAGCTCCGACAAATTTACACTTTCAGGCGGTGCATATTTAGAGCAAAGAATTTCCATTGTGCTGTAGTGAAGCCTTGATCGTGGACGATGAAGATGCGTCGTGACACTGCCAAGTTAGCTGGAGGCAGTCCAGTCAATTGAGTGTAATCTTACGTGTATAGCAACATATGGGCACGGAACATGACCTCATCAAGCGATCCATCTGGCTGCACAGGTTCCTTTTTGCTTTCCGGAAGATACAAATGCCAGCTTGTTATGTTGGCTTCCGCATTCTTCACCTGGGATGCCATCTCGTCTCCTTCTTTGTCAACGGTCGGCAATGTTGTTCCCAGCATGCGCGCGGCATCAATGAGGTATGTAAATGAAGAGAATGAACTGTCGCTATCTTCAAAAGCACGATTGTCGTATTCTTCCAGTGTCCGCGGTGGGGGAACATTCTGTTCGGGTTCTCGTTAGTCTACTCTCTGGCACACGCGACAATCGTCTCTGCTTACCCCGTGGATGTAAACCATCTCTTCGCAAGGTAAACCAGCGTCATAATCGACATGCCACAATTCAAAAGTGGGAAGGTGTCTAGTCCCTGCGAAAATTGCATCAATGATATACAACTCCCACCAGGTTCGTCTCCAGCTTTCTTCCAAAACGAGGCAGCCTTGGCCGTGCTCTTGAGCATAACTTCGAAACTGTATTCCGATATTCAACGCCATCGACTTAGCCTTATCCAACATGGATTGCGCATAATCTTGTTCGCCGCTCCACTCAAGCGCACCTGCGAACAATAATAGGCATTGCACACTGAACCCATCTTGCGGAAGTCCTTTGGCGATTGCTGACTCCACAGCTGCCCGGTATCCTTGAGATGAGGGATCAAACATGTACAGTGATCCGATGAAAGCAATCACTTTGATTAGGTCTGTGACTGAAGCGGGATCCTTCTCAAATTGACTGATGAGCCGAGTTCTTGGCAGGACGAACGGATGGCCCTTGAAGAACGAAGTGTAGAAACTTTCGAGAGGTTTACTTTGGCGGGGATTGACAGGCTGAGGAATGAGAAAGGGATCATGGACTAGGTTGGATGAGTTATTGAGGGAATATAGCTCTTGACCCGGGCTTTCCGACATGGCCCAGCTGTTGTCCGACAGGTCAACGTTCCGGGAACGACCTGAATCGGATCCCAATGTTGAATCGTGTTGGTCTCTCAGGCGTCGGCTCTGCCGTCGAATGTCCTTGTACACACATCGTTTATTGCCTTCACGGCAACGTGTACAGACAGGCGCAGCGCCGTCGCATCGTAAATGCTGATTGCGACATGTTGTGCAAGCTACTGAGATGCGATGAGGTATCTTACGCTTCCGGGTTGACGTTGGCTCTTCGGGTAATTGAACTGGTGAGGACGGACTCTGATCAGCCAGAGTAATTTGTTGTCGGCTTGATCGTCGGTTCTTGCCAGTGGTTGTAAGTCCAGAGACCATTCCGACTGCTGTCGTTTTAGTTCCCCGTGTTACTTGTCTCCCATCACGAGTTGTATTGATGAGGTAGTAAATTGGGAACTAAACTAATGCAAAAGAACGTGCCCAGTGCCCACCATGAAATATGGTCCAACATTGAAGTGGCTGAATCCTTGTTATGGAACTCTCCAGTCTCATCAAACCCCCACATGTCAACCAAGCGCTGGGGACGACTTGGTTGCGACTTTGCGAGACAATCTTATTCCCTTACACCATCTTACATCCACCGTCATGGGACTGTGTAGTCAATGTCAATCATTCTCGCATCCCTCGTTTTATGAGAATGCCCTCAAGCCGGGAGGCAAGCTTGAGTCTATCGTATTAGCCCAAACCGGCGAGGATTTGGCTGCCGCAGCCGCGACATGCACGTTATGCGCACTTTTTTACGAAGGTCTCCTGCATGATTCTCAGAGGTATGGTCCGGGCTCCAACGGTCCCTTGAGAGCAAATCACATATTACTGAAGCCGAAAATCGACCCTTTTGGTCTATCTTTTCCCGAGACAGCTGCAGAAGGCATCGCGTTGTTTGGGTTCACTTTGACAACTACCGAGACAGCCAGCGGAGCAGCGCTAAGATGTATAGTGCGATTGCATGCAGAAGGTTCACGTAGGTGGATTCTTACTTCAGTATAGTATACAACGTCCAGCGCTGACGGATTCACCAGATGTTATTCCCCATTCAAAATTTCGTGTCGGTGGTCGTCCGCGGCTTCTGGATGCAAACAGTGAGGAGGCGTTTTCGCTTCTCCAGCGATGGCTGGATGCTTGCTCTGCAGACCACACGTTTTGTAAAGAAACAATGGCTGGTCGCGTTCTGAGTGACAGTAAACCGAGCGAGCTGCCTCCAAGAGTCTTGCAAGTTTCACAAGGAAATGTCCGTCTGGTTGAGAGCAATGGATTGACTGGGAAATACGTCGCCCTCAGTTACTGCTGGGGTTCTCCAGTCAAGCCACCGCTTAAAACGCTGAAGAGTAATTTACAGAGCTACCAACAAGAAATCCCTTGGCACAAGATTCCATCGACCTTCCAGGATACCATAACCGTGGCCAGGCGACTAGACATACCATATGTGTGGATTGACTCTTTGTGCATTGTCCAAGACGACCAACAGGACTGGCTATCGCAATCGAAGCTCATGGGCTCGATATATGAGCACGCTCATCTCACAGTTGCCGCAAGTCACGCTGAAGACGCGTGGGTAGGATTTCTTAGTACTAAACAAGCACAATTACAGTCTATTGAGCTCCCCGGCTTCTTTGTGTCTGTGTCATCCCCAGACGACAAGGAGACTCCAAGGGTCTTTGCATCAGTGAGAACAGAGCAGGCAGGCGACGTTTTCCCGGAATTTGGTGTTTTGAACAAGAGAGCATGGGCAACGCAGGAATGGCTCCTATCCCGGCGGATCGTCTTTTATACAGCTGGCCAATTGCTTTGGTCATGTAAAAGGATCACTCAACGTGAGACTGGAGAGAGATGCTTTAGCATATCGCGCAATACTCACTGGAAGAGTGTGGTTGAACAGTACAGCGATCGTACACTCACATATCCTACCGACAAGCTCATTGCTCTGGAGGGCCTGCGGATTGAGTCGCAGGGCAAGTATGGGTATGAGTATCTTCATGGCATGTGGAAAGACTGTATGCCAGATCACTTAATCTGGCAAGTCACTCGAAAGATTCAGAATCCTACGGCCAATGATGCGCTGCAGCTGCCAACCTGGTCCTGGGCGCATGTTTCATGTGGTGTGAGATTCTTACCCATTAGGGGAGCAAAGAACCTTTGTAGTGATATTTCATTTTCTGACGATGGTACTGAAATGTCGATTCGGTCGATGGTCAAAATGGCCACGGTGCTGTCAATTGGCAATGTTGCCGACTTGACTGGTCCTGGCGCAGACTCCATTGCTACAGATGTCCAGTCAACAAATTCTCAGTTAACAGAAACCATGGCGAAATATATCAAAGACGGGCAAGGCAACGCAATTGGATGGATCATTTTTGACGAGTGGAATGCGACCATACCCAGCCACGAAGTGTACTGCCTCGCTCTAATGGGCGGAGCAAGTAAACGCCAAGAAGAAAAAGAGAGACGGACGGGGATTGCAACAGTGTCAAAATTACGGCATTACTGGATCCTCGCCCTGCGGAAAGCGTCGTCGTCTTCGTCATCGTCAACAAAGGAAACTGTTTTTGAACGGACCGGAGTCGGCAAAGTCTACGGGCGGGAGTTTTGGGAAAATGCCGCTATGAAGACCGTAGTTGCTTTGACATAATTAAACGACATGAATTAACGTGGATATAAAAGCCACAAAGAACTGGAATAATAGTTCCGTCACGGAACGTTGCCCGGAGCAAGCCTCATGAGGGTTCCAAGCAAGCCACTGCCTCTTGGGCATTCGACCATGTGGAAATGGGGTAATGCTAAAATCAAGCCATGTCATCGAAGTGGTACCTGGGTTCATTTATCCGCGTACGGAAAAGTGTTCAGGTCTATTGCTGGAGTTGTGATGCTGATGCGTTGTGTTGATTGGTGGAAGTTTGAAGTCCATCAAAGGGAGGGGAACCCGACAAACTGACAGGATGGGGGGAAATATCTCTTTCTGGGGATCCTGGGGTTCTGGGGATTTTTGGGGTAGATCTGGGGAGCTTGCATTTAGATCAGCAAAGGTATAAAATGGCAATCAAGGTAGCATTCCGGATCTCAACACCCCTTCTATGAGGTGCATCGATCCGTGAACTCAATCTTCTCACAGTTTGTTCCCCTCAAATCGGGTCGACCAGCCACAATGCCCAGCTTCAAGCATTCTGTTGACAGCCATGTCTCTGTTGCCTCTCGGCTCAGCTGCACCAGAGAGCAACAAGCCACTGCCTACCCCTAAAACAGTGGTTATTGATGGCGAACTTCTTGTCGCGGCAAAGCAGCGTCTCAAGCACGGTGACAAGGCTCTGGAAGCTGCTCTAAAGCATCTTACTGCTCAGGCAGATTCATGGTTGAACCAAGGTCCCTGGACTGTTACAGCCAAGGACAAGGCGCCTCCTAATGGTACAATCCATGATTACGCTTCGCAGGCACCATACTGGTGGCCGAATCCCAACTCTGCCGACGGATGTCCCTATATCCAAAAGGATGGTGTACGAAACCCAGAGGTGGACAAGTATCAAGACCGCCTTGGAGTTGGCAAGATGTTTAACTCTAGTTATGTCTTGAGTCTCGCTTGGTATTATACCCAGGACCCAAAATACTCCCGACACGCAGCAACCATTCTCCGAACCTGGTTTCTCGATGAGGCCACAAAGATGAACCCCAACCTAGATCATGCACAGATCATCCCTTGTGCCAACACCGGACGGGCCATTGGCATTATCGACTTTAGCCAGGAGTACACAAATGTGGTTGATGCCGTTGCCATCCTTAACACGGGAGCGCCAGGATGGACCAAGTGTGATGGAGAGAACTTCCAAGACTGGAACGTGCAATTCCTTGAATGGCTATATGCATCTCCGTTCGGAAAAACGGAGGCTGCCGCGACAAACAACCATGGTACTTTTGCCAACATGCAGATTTCTGCGCTGGCCCTGTTCACCGGGAACAAGACCCTCGCGGCACAAGTCTCTAACAAGGCAAAGGCTTTCATTGACAGACAAATAACCGCCAACGGCTCCGAACCTGAAGAACTAGCTCGTACCAGAAGCTGGCACTACTCACATTTCAACCTCGGAGCTCACCTTCGCTGGGCACAGATTGCCAAGAAGGTTGGCGTTGACCTGTACAAGTACAAGGGGCCTGCTGGTCAATCGCTATTTAAGGCTGTCAACTTCCTTATTCCTGCTGCAGTTGGCGGTCAGTCCAAGTGGCCGTACGAGGAGCTAGAGTTCAAGAGGTACGCGGCAACGGATAACGTTCACGCTGCCACTATCGCTGGTCTATGCCAGGCAAAGAGGGTGGATGGAAAGCTGGAGGCTCCTCCTGGTGGTGATATTTTTGCTCTGCGACCAGCACCCCAGCAGCTTGATAGCATTGTTACGCTCTAAAATGTATTCCCGATGATGACCGCAAATGGTTCATGAAATTAGAATATGCCTTTCACAATGTTTATACTGATAATAAATATACTATTTGGTCAAAGTACACTTTCACAACCCCAAACCGCCGCGTCGGAACTCCCCACGGTAGTTTCCATTTCCTCGTGGAGCCCGGACGGAATGCTTGTTATATGTTCCATTGAATCCTGTGTATGAGCTCACACTTGGCGGCAGGTCTTTGACGGCTGTGCCCCAGGAGCTTTCTGTGCTGCCGAGAGTGAGAACAAGCTCCTTGCCCTCAGTGAAGAAGGAATGGTCGATCCAGTTTTTGGTGTATGGCTTGCCATCCAACGTTGCATTCTGGATGTAAATATTCTTGTAGGTTGGGTCAAAGTTGATGTTTCTGATGGTGGCCGTCTTCTTTGTTAGTGGATGCTTGATCTTTGCGCTCTCAAAATATGGAGGTATGATCAGATACACATTCTGTCCCGGATTGGGGAACAATCCCAACATGGAGAACGCTAGGAATGAACCCATCGCGCCGCTGTCATCGTTGCCTGGAAGACCGTCGGGCTTCGGAGAGAAATATTTGGGAACATAGAAGTGACTCCGGCGGGCAGATTCCGCAGGGCGACCGGCATAATGGTACTGGAAGACGGTCAAAAATGCTGGCTCGTTGCCAATATAAGTGATTTCCTTGTCATGCAGATAGTTAAGACGCTTGACAAACGAATCTGGTCCACCATAGAGTGCGATTAGTTGAGCTTGGTCGTGAGGAACAAAGCTAAGAATAGTCAGTCAGCAAATTTCTCGTCTTTTCGGCACAACCCTCACACTTACAAGCCATATTCCCAAATGCTACTCTCAAATGTTTCTGGGCCGCTGTTCTGCAGAGAGCAAACGCTCTTTGAGTCCGTGTTACTGCACTTGAGAGGATCCTGGTATCCCCATGTCTTGTTGTGATATCTTGGTTGGAAGAATCCCGTAAATCCAGTATTGGTGCCGTCTGGCAGCAGAGACGGCTGGTCCGCTTTGTACAAGTTATTCCAGTTTCCACTGCTTGCGATATACTTCTCCTGTTCCCCTTTCTTTCCAAGGCCCTTTGCCATTTGTGAGATGCAAAAGTCGTTGTATGCATACTCGATGGTGCGACTGACAGATCTTGTGAGAGTTCCGAATCCCTTGAAGTCAAAGTCTTGGACTGGCACATAGCCCAGCTTATTCCAGGAGTCGATGCCTCCTCTGCCACGGCAGCACCAGTCGAATGGTTCCACCTCGGCATCCTTCTTTACCGCTTCGTACCCCTTGTTCCAATCAATGCCGCCTTCGATGCCTTTAAGATACACATCCGCCAGTACATTATCGGCGTTAGAGCCACCCTGCGTATAGCCTCTGCTGAAAGTCATACGGCAATCTGGCAGCCAGCCATCATGCTCATACGTTGAAATGAGCGAACGCACCATTTGAGCCACGGCCTCCGGATCGAGAATCGTGAGGAACGGAAACTGCGAACGGAACAAGTCCCAGATGCAGTAGAACGAATCGAAATATGGCTCTCCATCATTCCAGAATGGATTTTCTCCCGTGTAGTTCTGCGGATTCACCATGGTCCGGTAAATGCCAGAGTAGAAGTTCCTCACGAAGCTCTCATCAACACCTTTTGCATTAACAGTAATAGGTGATAGCTTTTTTCGCCAGATATTCTGTGCATCCTTGACATGCTTGTTGAAGTCAAACTTTGGTATTTCACTCTCAGCATTGGCACAAGCCTGCTCGCTGCTAATGAAACTGAGTCCAACGCGGGCATACACCGGCTTGTCTCCATTAGCGAAACGCACAAAAGCACCACCGGGCAGGGGGTATCCGTTGATTGAACGGGAAATCTTGAGCTCATGAACATCAGTGGTAGCGCGACTATCAGCGTAGATGCCACTGTCAGCAATATCTGCGCCGTGGAAGTCGGTACAGAAGAACGGCTGGTATTTGCCCTGACCAAAACTAGCAACAAAAATTGCATTGCCAGTAATGCGACCAGTCTTGGGGTCAACTTTTATGGTGCCGTTGTCTTGTCGCGAGTCGGAGAGATCGCTGAGGTCCTGAAGAATGAGCGGCTTGTCGCCAGCAGCAGCTCCTTTGAAGGTGAAGCGGAACAAAGCTGTGTGTTGAGTTGTCGTCATTTCAACTTGAGGTCCACTTTGAAGAGTGATGCCGAAATATCCTGGTTTCGCTTGAACACTTTCGTTGGCAAACTTGCCAAAGCTTACGCGCGTCTTCTTAGGAAAGGCGCAGTTGTTCACGTCGCCACCATTGCATTTGTTATACGGGAACAGCGGGAAGTTCCCCAATGATGGAGAACCACCCGTCCCTGAGTCGTGAAGAACACTGAATCCAGAGACGGGGGCACCATCGAGCGTGAAGCCGCCTTGGTTGCTGCCGCTGTTGGTGTCGGCAACGGCTTTGGCCATGCCGTACGGCAAAGTCGCGCCAGGAAAGACATTGCCTCCATTGCTCGCGCCGATAAGCTGGTCGACGTATTGAAGAGGGTCAAAAGTCTTGCTCTCTTGTGCATTGGATTGTGAAAGAAGTGCAAGGAGAGTGGCGGAAAGCCAGCCAAGGGTTTGCGACTGCACCATGGCTGTCCGAATTACAACTTTGACACTCGTAAACGGATTTTGGTGTTGGTGGTGATGGCCTCAGCCTAGACAGCTTGACCCTCGAGACTGAAACACGACGACAGCACAGATGCGTAGCTTTCATATATAATTACACAAAAGTAACTATTTGATTACCATTTACGGTGAAGCGTCGACATCGTGGCACGGAATGCAAGTGACCAACCACTTTCTCCTCTGCCTCCCAGATGACATTTCCGCCCCAGTCATGTCTACCGGCAATTTCTTCAATGTCTCGATCCGTGCTCGTTCCTGGCTGCAGCTTTGTCGTTGCATCGCGTCGGTCCTCCTGCGGCAAGTTCTGTGCGGCGCGAGCATATTGAACAGTGCAGATCACGATAAGAAGTCGAAGCACCTTACTGGAAGGGTTAGCTTTCTCTGGAGTTGTCTGGCTTGTGCATGCTGCGTGCAACATGGTGGCATCATAAGCTCCGAGGGGGCAAGTGATCATGCATCCACATCAGAGGGTCAAGGGCTAGATTCATTGGAACTCTGATGAATTCACATGATGTACAGTTACATCCTATCAAGTTTGGCTTACGGACGAAGTTGGACCGTTCACAACCCCCAGACATTTGTTATAAACCAACGCAACTTGTACAGTTATCCCTGATAACATCTTTCTATTACCAACGTATGTTCTCATCTGCTCATCAAAAACTTGTCATTTTGAATATGTCAATTGTCTCCTCCGACCCACACATCGGCAATCAACTACGCCCCCCGCGTCTTGGTGTCTCAGTGGCGTCCGGCCATCTCAAGGCATTCAGGGGATTCCTCATGATAGGCTGATGCTGCTGCAGGTGAGATTGGGCAACCAGGGCTTGTTCAGGGGATATTTGCCGCCGGTCGTCGCACCGAAATGCAGTGGCAGGGATGGACCACACCGTCTAATATCGGGACGAAATGACACGAAAAGGATTCTATTGAAGATGTCTGCTGGGTAAATGACGCAGCAAAGGCGGGAGAAACGAGGCCGTAGTTTCTACGGAGTAATAGTTGTTGAATAATAGGAAGGTGGCTCGAGAATGCACAAGCAGTCATACAATGACACGCCAAGTCCTGCATCAAACCGCCGAACCAACACAGGTTTCCGCCACAAAGAGTCTAGTCAAGCCTCCGGCGAATTCTAATTGACCCTCCTCCGAAGCAACCTAAAGCGGGTAAACGAAGCGCAGGTTTTGCTTGTCCGTGAGATCCAAATCTTGGTCATTCAATTGCAGAATCTCACTGCCCGTATCCAACCCCTCGGCCTCAGATCCGCTGCCTTGCATCTCCCCCAGTTCCTGCGCTCGCATTTTATTCTGCTTTACCAGATACCAGCGAATTATGAGGCACATGAGGGGTGAAATGAGCCAGAATGCTGTCATAAACCCCCATGGTAACAAGTATCGGGGTTTGTACTTCTCTTGCCAAAATCTATTGCCACACAGCTGGAATTAGCCCACTTCTCGCTCTTTCGAATGTTTTGTATACATTTCGGTATCAAGGAGTACTTACTCTGGCGAAATCATGTTTGCAACGGACGCTGCGACAATGCAGGTAGACATCAAGCACAGTTTCTTGGTATATCCTGTGGTCGTCGTCCCTGCCCACGCCAACCCCAACAGATAGGACGGTTTGAAGGTTGAGATTTGAGTGCCCACAACAAGGGCAACTTTGTTAGACCAAGGAGCAGCAACCTTTTAACACGTTAGCATTTGGATTTCCCGTTGCGAATACGAATCCTTGCCATGATGATGCCTCCTACAAAGCATGGTATGTATGAAATAGCGCAGGTATATCCGACCCCGAGCTCGGTTTTATACAGCATTGCTGCAGAAACGAGAATAAGAAATGATCCCCAAAGAGGTTTAGCAATGTTGAATAATGCACTTTGAGCTGGGGTAAAGCCAAAGCCAACAAGGATGAGTGGCAGCTGCTGCGAGGTATTATTTGGCAACTCGTTGAAGAACATGTGGGTGCTAAAAGGCGACAGTCAGTCCAAAATCACAAACAGATTCATCACGTAGAGGAAACCGTACATGAATAACCAGCTCTTTATGTCTGTAAAACACTCGCGAACTTGGGGCCACTTGAAGGTCCTGTTCGAAATACCGGAGTGCGTATCGCGAATTATTTTAATAGTTTGAACCTTTTCTTTTTTCGTAAGCCATTTAGCTTCTGAAGGGTTATTCGGTAGAAAGAATATCAAAGGGATCGTCACAAGAAATGTCAATATGACACAGATGATGTGAAGCCACTTCCACGAAGAAATACCGCCGACTAGCCCTGCAGCTTCGTCGTCCTTGATGAGTTTGTACGCAACCATGGTCAAGAGAACATTGGCAAAGCTGCCAGATCCCCACCAGAGGAGTTGTACCCATGGGCTCTTTTTCGGAGGGAAAAACGCCTGATGCAGGACTGTTGTCGACGGAACAATTTGGGATTCGGTCTGTCAGAGTAGAATGAAGGTTAGACCTGTATCATTGCGATTGATTTTGAAATAAAACTCATTGAAGATCAACAACGTACCATGCCAAGCACAAATCGAAGTCCCATCATTTGCTTTCCTGTCTTGACTAGTGGGTGCATACCAAGCAACAGGGCCCAGAGCAATAAAGAGCCGGTGATAAACTGCTTGTGTCCAATGCGTTGCGCAAGCGCAGCACCGGGCCACAACGCAACGAGGTAGCCAGTATAAAAGAGAACAAAAAGATCGTTGTACTCCTTTTTGCTCATCTTGACGTCCTTGAAGATTCCCATGGTACTGGCTTGGGATAGCGTAGACTTGTCAAGATGGATCAAAAAGGCTATCCACCATGTCTGGCACAACAAGAACCAAAAGTTTTTTTGATTCAACCGTCTTTCTTCTCCATGTTTGACGGGCTCAACATCATGCTTGTGCTTGTTGTAAAACAGTGTCGTGTCGTCAATGTCTTTGTGCGTAACAAGATGTACACGTTGTCGTAGCCCAGGCGTTGGACTTGCCTCTGAATTATGTATGTTAGGAGCAGAGCTGTCCGTGTGGTCACCACCCTGGTAAGCTAAGACCTGAACAGTCTGCTTCTCATTCGTAGGCGGCATTTTGGCAGAAAAGTTTGGATGTCTGCTTTTGCTAGTCCCTTGGCCTGAAGTCGCATTTGAGCGACCTTTTATACACCTAGTGTTCGAGTGCTTGTTTTATAGGTCGGCAAATTCATTTCGGCGAAAGATGAGTCCGCATTTTCTTACTGCTGATGAAATGATCAACCAAGCTTGCTTAGCATTTGGCGGGAGCAACCAACATGAAGAAGAAATTGATTCGCTCGACCTCTTGCCGGTGGAGCAGGATTGAAGGGCTAGGTGCGACATCAAGGTGGCGTGTTATGTATAAATTGAAGCTAATCCATGAGTATTAACTAATTATTGGCCGAAACAGGACCCAAACACTACCTATCAAGGTTCCTATGAGTAGACTTGCCTCCCGCGTTCTCTTGCTTTTTTGAGCCTGGTAGGCATTTCCGGTGTTGCTAAAGCCGGTGAGCTCCAATCACCAAATAAAATCTTACATGCTCTTTGATAAGCCGTGTTGCGTCTGCCGTTTTCCAAAAAAATTCCCTGCATCGGATCCAGGCCGAGGTTGTCATGCCCGACGCAATGAAGGAGCCCAACATGGGGCAGAACCAGAAACGAGTTGCTGTCATCGGAGGTAAGACTTGTCAAGCTGACAATTAATGACCTCTTTTAACGCCGCATAGCTGGTATTTTCGGATTGTCTTTGGCGATCGCCCTGCGAAAGAAAGGTAACTCACCCCCTTCCACAACTGACCCCGCAAGGTATGATGCAATCAGACTGAGTGTGAGCAGGGCATATTGTGACAGTTTTTGAACGCAATCGATATGACAAGAATAAATATGAGCCAGAGGACGACGAAAGAGTCCAGGCAGCTTCAGTTGACCTTAATAAAATAGTATGTTGACAACTGGGTTCCTATTTCTGGGTTATCTAACTCCGTAGTTCCGGGCTTCTTACGGAAACAAACTGCACTACCAAAGGCTGGCAATGGAAAGTCGTGCAGCATGGTTGAGTCTGAATGAAGGCTTAGAGGATGCTCTTTTTGTTGGATGTGGTATGCTTCGTGTCCAGCCGTCAGACGAACTCGGAGCCTTAGAGAGGGAGACTCTTGCCAACATGGAACGAGACGGCTTTCGGGACACTCAGTTTGTCAAGAGCAATGTGGACGATCGAAAACGGGCTACTAGCCAGGGATGGTCGGATAAGCTGCTCGATTTTGACATTCCGAACAGCACAGAACATAGAGCCTTTGACGCTGTTTTGGATTCCCTTGGTGGCTTAACTAGATGCAGTGCTGCATGCTACCAGTACTACAAAATGGCTGTCTCTGCAGGTGTAGAATTCATCTTTGGGTCAGAAGAAGGTGCCTTCCAATCATTCATTGAGGAGAATTCTGTTGTGGACGCGTCCAAAAAGAGGGTCGTGGGACTGAAAACAAAGGATGGCAAAAGTCACAAAGCACACGTTGTTGCTGTTGCAGGTATAGCCCTGTCACATATTCGTCCACGAGCTTTTTTATCATGCTAACAAAGAATGCTAACGGAATAGCGGGATCATTTTCAACGCAGCTCCTACCAGAGCTGTCTTATCATCTAGAATCTGCCGCTGGCAGCTTGGTAACGTACAAAATTGACCGGAACAACAAGACTCTTTGGGACAAGTATTCTCCAGAAAACTTTCCGGTCATTACATGGAGAAGTGCCCCACGAGCTTGCGATGGGAAGGATACTGGAACGATTTATGTGTTTCCGAGAACCGAGGATGGCATTATCAAAATTGGCTACCGCGGAGTGAAGGTGCATTCCCCAAGTTGTTCCATTTACAAATACTTTACTAAGCCGTCCTTGTATAGTTTACGAATTTTCAGACGGCCCCTAACGGTGTTCCCTTCACTCAAGACGGCCAATGGTCGATTCCTCTACCATATGAGGACTGCAAGGCTGTTCCACCCCAAGCCGAGGAGGCAATCAGAACCTTCGTATCCATCTTTTTACCAGAGTTTGACGAGGCTGAGTTTTACACGACGAAGTTGTGTTGGTATACTGACTCCCTAGACAACTCCTTCGTTGTAGGTTACTCAACAAAATAGCCGTTGATGGCGTTACCTAACATTCATCACAGATCGATTATGTGCCACATTATGCGGATCAGTCTGTTTTTGTATGCACCGGAGGCAGTGGGCATGGTGCAAAGTTCATGCCCGTACTTGGAGAAGTATGGATTCGCTTTGCAAAGTATCCAAGCGAGACTAACCGCTCTCTCACAGCATGCAGCTGATATCTTTGACAACACTGACCATGCGGAGTCACATATGCGCACCCACTGGCGATGGAGAGAGGATATCCCACGAATAAATGGGTTGGAGGAAGGTCCAGATGGGCCACGCAATATCGGAGGCGGGCCGAAGTGATGCCTACCGGCCGGTGGAAGTAGATTTTGTCGCGGGTGGTTCTTGGTATCATTAGGGACATCCGACGGACCGAAGGTCGAGGTAGTTTTCCAATTCATTTATTGAGTCGTACTCAATATCTGACCCGGGGGAGACTAGACAAGGTTGCCTTTGCCTGCATACGGCGATTTATGTGGCTGAAGCTTGCAGTAAAGAGTTATTATCGAAACAATAGAGTTGCACCATTGTAACAAGTTCTTATTCCCGCCATGTTAAACACGAGAAGTGTAGATGATCTAGTGCGGAGAACCGTACTCACGGACGTATTCCCGAAGTGATCGACGCTGCAGCCGAACAAAGTCGCTTTTCCCAAGCGACGTTACACTCGATCCGTAATGAATCAGTATCGTGTGCCCAGTTGTTCACCCACGCACTAAACAAGTACATTAGCTTCGCAAATTGGAGGTTAATATCCCGTCGGTTTCTTTATTTTCCTATTGTGGAAGGTCAAATGGCAAAACGACAGTTGCTCACAGCGTTCCCCACGTGGTTCTTTGAGGTTGCCGCACCATTCATCATGAAGGGATGTTAAAACTGCATCTCCAAGCAAATGCAGAATGTGTAGAAATGAGTCGCGAGCATCAACCCCGCATGGCCGGAAGTATAATAATAATACATCGAGTTCGTCTCACAGCTGGGGCACATCCCATAGCTAACAGGAGCTTTGAAGAGTTCAGATAGGGTTTCTATCTATGCTAGCAAAATGGTTTCAATCCGTCGACTTACACTTTTGTTCGCCTTTCCTGGTGTGAAGGCAGCATGCCTCAACTCTCGTGATGCAGGTTCGGGTTCACCTTGCAAGCCCAAGTACCGCATCTCGCCAATTGATGGATCAAAGATTGCCCTGCCAACCAAAGAACAACTTGCGTTCCAAGATTACGAAATCGCGGCATTAATTCACTTTGACGTGGCAACATGGCTCGATGTTGACGGATGCAACTATGACCCATCCTTGGTGCCAAATGCTTCCCTATTCAACCCTACATTGCTAAATACGAATCAATGGCTCGACAGCATTACCTCTCTGGGGGCCAAGTTTGCTACAATGGTTGTGAAGCACAATTGCGGATTCACAAGTTGGCCCAGCAAAGTTACATTTGCCACTCGAGATAGCAGCAACAAGATCCGTTACAACTACACAACTGCTGACTCTCCCTTGAAGGGGCTGGATGTTGCCAGGAACTTTGTCAACTCTGCAAAGAAGTACAATGTTGGCCACGGTTTCTACTACAGTGTTGTTGTAAATAACTTCCTCAACGTGCAGCAGTCCAAGGTCAGACCTGGCGAGTTATCCCCTGGTCAGGTTGGGATTACCGATGCTATATACGATGAGATTGTCTTGGCTCAACTTACCGAGCTTTGGAGCAATTACGGAAGCCTTACGGAGGTATGATACATAATCATGTCTGATGAAGGGTGCTTGCTGACAATAATGTCATCCAGATTTGGTTTGATGGTGGTTACAGCGCCACTCAGAAAGACAAAATTCAGAGCCTTCTGCAGGCCAAGCAGCCACAAGCAGTCATTTTCAATGGTTGCGATGTTAACGGCACTTGCGTTTCCCCAAACTCGGGTAGGAAAATTTCGCCTAGCCACAATACCAGAGAGAGGTCTACTAACATACGGTTGATCAGTTCGTTGGATCGGAAATGAGAAGGGTTTGGCGCCTGAGGAGAATTGGTCCACGTAAGCACTGGAAATGGCACCGGTTTCCAATTACTATCACATCAGCTAACACAATACCCTCAGTGGCTTAGCAGACGGTGGTGACCCGACTAGCCCGCACTTTGTCCCTGCTGAATGCGACACAACGCTCCAGACGGAAGGTCGTTGGTTTTTTGGGGTCGGGCAACCTCTGCGCTCAATTGAAGAGATGATTGGTGTCTATCACACAAGTGTTGGGAGAAACTGCCTGCTGGAGCTAGACTTTGCCCCAGATCGCAGTGGGTTGATTCCAGCAGACCATGCCGCCCGGTACAAACAGCTTGGCGACTTCATCAAATCTTGTTACGGGAAGCCCATAGGGAACAACAAGGGCAGCAGTAAGGGTAGAGGTGTTTACCACATGGCCTTTGACTATCCAACTGCTATCGATCGCATCCAGTTGATGGAAGACCAGACCAATGGCCAAGTTATTCGGTCATACAAGGTCTATGCAAAGATTGTAGACATCGGTGGCGTGAACGGTACTTTGGACGTGCCGTGGACTCTTGTCTCCAATGGAACAAGCATCGGTCACAAGAAGATTGACATTTTCGAGAAACCTGTCACCGTAGTCGAGGTGTTGGTGAACTCTACCTATGTCGACGAGCCCAAGTGGAGGGACGTGTCAGTGCATCTATGCGACCAGTTGGTGGCAAAGAAGTAAGACGCCTTAATCGAGGTATTTAGACCTTTGTCTGATGTCAATACTGTCGAGGCAGCAAATAAATACTGAGAGCAATTGCACCGCCTACTCTTACAGTGAAGGGGGGTGGACAACTCCCCAGGCTAGTCAATTTGGCATGTGATAGTGCAGCAGGTTTGCTCACAACTAGAGAACTTTGTCAGACGTTTGTGATTGTCCATGCAAGGGACTACACATACAAGCAGCCAAGTTGCACCAAGCATGCATGGATGGAGACCGCGAAAGTTTATCAATCTCCATGCTGATCCAGGCCAACTCAAGCGAACCATCAATGAGACGGAACGTTATTGTAATCCACCTGGCTGGGAGACTACCTGGGTAAGGTTTTCGTTCCAAACGGCAGTGTTGCATCGCGGGGCTGGCATGTGTTTGGGGCGTTTCGTAAACTTCTTGGCCATGTTTACCCACCTTGTCACTCGTAACCCGCAGCAACTCTAGTTCTCTCCCTGGCTGTTAGTATGAACTCATGACTCAAACATGGCTCGGGAGGTCGGTAACTGTCAACCGCCGATAGGCAGCCAAACTCGCCTAAACCTCCACGGGTTTTGGCCGCCAGGAGACATTACACCCCCGGACTCGGGTCGAATGTCAAATGTGGGGGATTGACGTGTTGTCAGAAGGATTGACTTGACATTGTTAAGCTCCAGGGTCCTCTGGTCTTGGTACATTTTCCGCAATGCCACCGTCTTTGGGACCACCGGGGCAATACCTGACACTTCAGTGTCCACCGATGGGTTCTGTGGGTTCAGGAAGCGGACTGAACATGGAGTCGAATGACGATGTCTGGGGTGGTGTGTTCTCCCGACGCTCCGCATGAGAAGATACAAAAACAGTTGGCTTCGCCAGGCTGACTCCGTGTTCCGTGATTCTCGTACATGTTTGGAGGACAGTATACCACGAAGCCCCAAATGACAGCAATACACTGAGCGACAGTCTTTAGCGCCTCATTACATTATATCTAGCAGACTCCTTCTAGTCTGCGTTGTTGTTGTTCAACAGCTTCACAACTGTGAGTGCCTGGGCTGATGGTTTAGCACCCGTCACCAAGGCTTCACGTTTGTAACCAGCTTGATTGCCGCTGCATCACTGTCTTGTATCACCTTTTAAGAGCACCCAACTCGCCAAACATGCAAGTTACAGTTCTTGTCGGCATTGCCCTTGGGGCGGCCGTCATAGTCATGCTCATCAATAAGATTCAGTTGAGTCTTCGTCACAGAGCAATGGCCAAGCAGCTCGGCTGCAAACCTCCAGTGCAGGCGCCTTCAACTGAGCCCAGCGGCGTCGTCGCCATGTTCCGTGGGGCACAAGCTTCCAAGGAAAAGCGATTCCCTCAGTTTGTCCAGGAGCAGTTCGACAAGTTGAACGAGCGTGAGGGCCGACAAGTTGGCACTTCAACGCTGGTCACGCCATTTTTCAAGAAGATCATCTTCACCTCTGATCCTCAAAATATCCAGGCCATGCTAGCACTGAAGTTCAAAGATTTCGGTTTGGGTGTGAACCGTACTGACAATTTCAGACCACTTCTCGGGAATGGCATTGTAAGTTCTTGCTTCTTTTGCTTGCTGAGACTCTTTGAGAGCGCAATGGACTCACTAGTTGATTTCTCCATAGTTCGCTGCCAACGGCAAGCAATGGGAACACTCTAGAGCCCTTCTCCGACCACAGTTTGTCCGAAGTCAAGTTAGCGATCTCGATCTTGAGGAAGCCCATGTCAAGAACATGATGACAGTACTCGACCGTAACCTCGGCCGCGATAACTGGACTGGCACCGTGGACCTGCAAGTCTTGTTTTTCCGACTCACACTCGACTCTGCAACGGAATTCTTGTTTGGCGAAAGCGTCAATAGCCAGATCGATCTTCAGACCGACATCACCAACAGCGGCAAGGACGACAACAGCTTTGCCTATGCGTTCGATCGCTCACAGTATATTCTGGCCATTGCTGCCCGGTTGGGTAACAACTACTGGCTGATGCACACGCCTGAATTTCACCGAATGGTCGACAGAGTCCACAAGTTTGTCGACTATTTTGTGCAGAAGGCCATGAACAGCAACGAAAAGCAGAAATCGGACCACTACGTCTTCTTGCATGCTCTGTCCGAGCAGACGCAGGATCCTGCTGAGCTGCGATCACAACTCCTCAACATTCTTCTAGCCGGCCGTGATACGACCGCGTCACTCTTGGGCTGGTTCTTCCATACCCTGGCCGATAAGCGGTACGAGCACATTTATAAGAGACTCCGCCAGATTGTGGTTGATGAGTTTGGTACCTACCAAAACCCTCGCGACATCACGTTTGAGAGAATGAAGAGCTGTCAATACTTGCAATGGTGCATCAACGAAGCTCTTAGACTATACCCTGTTGTTCCCATGAACGTCCGCACAGCCCTGACTGATACCACTCTTCCCACGGGCGGTGGCCCCGATGGCCGGTCACCCATCTTCGTGCCAAAAGGCACTGATGTCGGTTACTCGGTATGTTTTACCTTTTCTCCTACCTCAGTACCGTTTCTAAAAGGGCATTTCTTTTTGCTGACATCGTCTACTTGTAGGTATTCATCATGCATCGCCGAAAGGACCTGTGGGGCCAAGACTGCGAGATATTCAAGCCAGAGCGCTGGGAAACTCGAAAACCCGGCTGGGATTATCTCCCCTTCAATGGTGGACCTCGCATCTGTATCGGCCAGCAGTTTGCCCTCACCGAAATTGCCTACGTGTTGGTTCGCATGCTCCAACGGATTGATGCTCTTGATGGTTCTGCTGCTGGTCCTGTCAAGCACGGTTTGACTCTCACCAACTGCCCGGCTGATGGAGTGAAGCTTCGTCTTCACTTTGCCGAATAAATAAGGTGAAAGCTGAGGGGAAAGGGGGGAAGTCACTAGATTGGAGACATGGACCTGGAAGCACAGGAACGGCCCTTCGTTGCAGAATCGGCCATAATGAGATATATGATGGTAGACTAATCTACTTGTAAACTAATGACAGTATGTACATAGGCTCTAGCGGTAGGGTGGTATGGTCTAATACAGAACATCCCCACCACTTACTATGCTTCTCCCAGTCTTGACGGTTGCCAATAACCCCGCTGCATGTAAATCCTGCACGAGCGAGAAGATCATCCCATCGCAACCTTTTGCGGCCATTATGTCAACAGTTGCGGGGAGTACCTCGACATGGTTTGTAATAGCTGAATGATACGGAACTTCTCCGATGGGAACCACCATGTCGGGCGCGCCACTGTAAACAGACAGACGGGAAGTGGAAAAGGGCATCGGCCGAGACGGGCCAGTCAAATACGTATCCCGATACTTTGATGCCGGTGTTCTGGGAACGTACACGAGGAGGTGTTTAGAGCACGTCTCATGGCTCTTTGGCAGTTCCTCGTCGTTGAACCAGTCCATAAATTTGTTCTTTGCAGCCACCAGCTCCTCGATTGTGCTTAAATCACTGTCCCCAAAGCTCCATCTTTGTCGGGGACTTGGGTCAACATGAGGGAGTCTACCATCATGGCCATTTGCATATTCTGCATAGAACCTTTCACGTACAAGTTTGCCCTGTCCCTTTGCCGTAAGTAATTCATAAGTATTATTGAGCAAATCTGGCAAAAGTTGCTCGTCTGGCATCCCCAACCTCCACGACTGCTCCACATTATAGGCCCTTGTGTCAGCGGAAAGAAAATCGGTCAGGTTCTTCACAAACTTGGTCAACATTGCCTCGTACGGGGTTGATGAGGTGTTGGGAAATCCGACGGCCAAGATGGAAGTAGGATATGCATTCCGGAAGGTGATGTTGTCCCGATATAGCGCCTTCGCTGCTGTAGCCCAGAGATGCGGATCTCTAGCAAGAAGACCGGCCGTATCATATTCTGGTGCAAGTGGCATGACGCCGTCCATCAACACTAACCCGTGAGCTGAAGCAATCATAAGCCGGCTTATTCGTTTGCAAGAACTCGTTTATATTACTTACACGGTCTGTTTCCGTAGAGTCCCTGAACCTGACTCGGGCTCCTTATGCTGCCTCCTGTGTCAGAGCCGAGGGTTATGTCTAACCAAGAATACGAGGCTTGTTATACTTGTCAGCAATGGGTGCAAGCGATGTTAGGGACTACACGGTAGCAGACCTTCTCCTGCAGCAGGACCTGTTGAGGACGACGACCCGTCCTGGTACCCATCTCCTCGTGGATTAAACGGGGCGTGATAGTCAACCCAGTCGGCAGTCGCAGTCTCTCCGTTGGCGAATTGACTAGTCTTCATTTTGCCTACGATCACAGCGCCTGCGCCAAGTAAGTTTTGCACTGCTTGAGCGTTCGCTCTGGCAGCCGGGTAATGACTGTACCAGGCACGGTTACCATTGGAAGTCTTCAAGCCTTTCAAGTCATAAATGTCTTTGATGCCAACACGCACACCGGCCAGCGGCTTCTCAGCAGTTGGTTTGAAGTACAAGCGGGACGGGACAGCCACAGCAAGAGATTGGCCGGGGATATTTGCCGGAAGGACTGCGAATACACCATTCCCGTCCGGAATGCAGGTCTCACTGAATGAACCTTGCGTATCGGCATACAGCCGATATGCTTGGAAAAGGTGTCCTTTCGAGGACACAAAGTACGGGCCGTTGGGAAGGGAGGAGCTGACATTTCGAGCATGTGCTTCGACACAACCCCTTAATTCTCTGTCACACACTTGGTTTTGGCCTCCAGTTGTATCCTGCACAAATACGCCTGTGGGTTAAATTAGCAGGCAGCTTTACTTGTGCTTGAGCTTTTACTCTTGTCTTCTTGCAGCCAGAGCGCCAAGGAGCAATCACCAAGTTATGAAGATAGACTCACTGTGAAGGAATGCATCTTGGAAAACATCATCGGCGCGAGAAAAGTTAGCGGCCAACCTTCTCAACTCATTTCCCTCTAATCTGCCCTCTCTGTTTGTGACAACTGTGATGGGCACAAGATTGAACTCGCTGGCGTTGGAGCTACTCGGTGGCAGCGCAATGACACCAACTGAACGAGGTGGCACATAATAATGTATTCCATTCAGCTTTAGTGTCAGGCCAGTAAATTGAAGCTGCTGCTCAGTTGCTGATGAGCCAGCCGACAATAATGCGGCCACCAAAATGAAAAGTTGCCAATATGGTATTTGCAGCATGTTTGTCTGTACTAGTGAATGCCAGTCAGTATAAGGGCCATAAAACGTGTCTACCAAAACACAAAAGGGGTCGCAAATCACACCATGAGTTTGGAGATTTCTACATGATTTTCCATTGAGGCACATATAACCATTTCCATTAGAAGACTTCACTCACATTTGTTTAAACGCCATTCTTCGTCGCCTAGCTGCACTGGATACTGGCGGATCAAGAGCTCCACAGAGCTGAGGACCCTGAGAGACAGATGCACCCTGATGTTCTGCAGATCCTTGGAAATAGATTACGCATGGTGAAAGAGGATTAGACAACCTTAATACTATAAACTCGTTGTTGGGAGATAAGCAACTTCCGAAGCCCTTCTGAAAGCGAGACTGGGATGCCAAATCGGGATTCTTGGCTGTGGGTAGTAACAATGTGATTGGTGTGAGAATATACATCGAGGTTTTCAGAAAAGGTTTTATTCTGGAAAAGTAAAGTCTTCTTGGCATAGGGACTTGGCTGAGAGAAAATGCCTTTCTTACTTCTCCCAACCGTCTATATTATGTACAAGTGGAAATAGGTTGATGAGATGAGGTAACTAGCCATTCTTGCAACAGATCACCCTATTCCTCCAGTTCGATCGCGCTGTGTCCACAATGTGACCATCAAGGTGCGTCTGATTCAAAATTGGGAGCAACTAGGCCGCACAAGAGATTTGCATTCTCGTCACCAATAGCAATCATGGCCTGGCCAAATGACACGGTGAACATGTAAGGGTCGGCTGTCGTAGACAGACGCCAAATATAAAAATAGACGGCAGGCGCCAAAATCACCATCTTTACTCAAGACCAACAGAAATCACACGCAACTCAGATATATTGCTCTGTTTTGGCGATCAGCATACGCAAGATGTTGCCACATATGTCCCGGGTTGGGCAATTGGCCGCAAGTCTGGGCCTGATGGCTCTTCCGCCGGTCCTCGGACATCCCGCCAACCAACATTCTACAAATACTTCATCCTACGGGCCCGTTCTGTTAGAAAACTTTGATGCCATTGGGGCCTGGTTTGACGGCGTGGCAGCAATCAACGGAACCTCTATTGCTCGTCGACCAAACGCCACAATTGCCATAGTTGGTGGTGGCATCTCTGGTCTCGCCACAGGGTTGATGCTTGATAGCATTGGCGTTCACAACTGGGAGATCATTGAGGCATCTGATCGAATTGGCGGTCGATTCAGGACGAAATATGTTGGTGGCACTCAGGAATGGGCAGAAATGGGACCCATGAGACTGCCCTATTCGATCAAATATAAAAGCGACAATACAACCCATGAATACACCGATCACCGAATGACTTTTCAGTTAGCGGAGTGGCTAAATGACCTTAATAAGAACGATAGCAAGTGGCAAGTCAACTTCATCCCCTGGTTGCAGCACCACCCCAATGAGCTTCTGGCCAGAGGAACCGGCCGCCATCCCGATGGAAGAATTCCAACTCGAGGTGAAGTCGCCGCAAATCCCAAGCTGGCAGTCCCTCCCCCCATGACAAATGCAGAATACAATCGCACTAAGAGCTCAATGAATGGCATACTCAAGAATGAGACTCGCCTGCGAGAAATTCAGAGTGATATATGGCGCGCGCATGAGAAGGCAATGAAACAGAATCTGGACGATTGGAGCGAGCAAGCCATGATGCGACACGTATTTAGGGCTAGCGAAAACGTGACGGATGCGATTGCTACAGATACCGACTACGAGGTATTTTGGGATGAAATGGTGCACAATTCAAACTTGGCACAGGACGGCGGGAAAAGTGCGCTGGGAGAGACGGAATGGAAGTGCGTCGAGGGAGGGTTTAACAGGTTATCCGATGCCTTCACACCCCATTTGAAGGGGAGGGTGACGTTCAATCGCAAGGTCAGAAAGTTGGAGCCTGTAAAGGACGGTAATGGTGGACTTCGGACTCGACTGTCGTGGTATCCCAGCGTGACGAACCGCACGGATGAATCCAAGGACTACGACTACACCATTATGACGCTGCCCTTTACCATGACACGACTCATGGACCTCCCCAAGTTTTCATCGACGCTGAGTAGGGCCATGGGTGAACACGGGCTACGGTTTAAATCAGCGTGTAAGGTGGCGTTGCTGTTCAAGGAGCGGTTCTGGGAGAAAGGCGAACGGCCCATCTTCGGCGGGTATTCTCAACCGGAGAGTGCTGCCGTGGGAGCTCTCTATTACCCAAGTTATGGATTGAACGAGAGTCGACCGGGACTCATCACCCAGTACCGTGGAGGGGATTGGAGCGATCGGTTTGTCAGTCTCTCGGATGAGGAGTATGTCGGCATGGTGCTAGACGCAACCATCAGCTTGCACGGCGAAGAAGCGCGGCGACTGTACACGGGAAAGTACGAGAAGCTCTGTTGGTTACAGGACGAGCATTCTGCGACATCGTGGTGTCGGCCGAGTGTCGAGCAGCACAGGCTGTACATCCCGTCATATCATCGGACAGAACACAAGACGATATTTATTGGAGAGCACACGGCCCCAACGCATGCGTGGATAAGCTCGTCGTTGCATTCGGCGGTGAGGGGATCGGTGCAATTGCTGTTGGAGTTGGGTATGGTGAACGAGGCAAAGGAGTTGAACAGGAAGTGGATGGGAAGATGGATTGGCCAGGAAAGAGAAGGCAGATGAAGACGGGAAGCGAGTACTCGTTGAGTCGAGGTTTGGTGGACGCTTGGCTTGTCATGCCCTACCATCAAATGTTTCCTGCATGTGTCAACCTTGACGTGTCTGGGGTCATTGTGGGGAACATCAAAACACCATTGACGTCAATTTCTAGGAGCACAAGACGCGACAAAGGGGCCAAGAATGGCACATTCTGGCGAGTAGTGCTTCAGCAAAAAAAGTAATTGAGAATGGCCGGTTTTCTCCCTATGTACCCACGTAGTTGACAGCCTTGCTTTACAACGTACCTGGTAGATAAAGACTGTGGATGCGGACAGAACCGTCAATCCTGGCATAGCGAAATATTGAAGCGGGTTGCAGCCGCTAGGTGATGATGATGATGATGATGATGGTCCATGATCTTTTCATGCCGCCGAATTTACCTTCAACGTTTCAACCTGCTCTTTCTGCCGACTAATTTCCATTCCTCCATTCCTTTCCTTCCTCTCTTACTCTTTGCCTTCCCCCTCTCTCTTCCTCTGCTCCTCCCATCCTTCCTTCCCTCAATGTACCTTTATTCCCCTCTTCCTTTCAGATGTAGTCGGAGTTTTTTTTTTTTGTTATGATTCCTTAGGAACCCTCCCGTTAGCCGCTTGTTGCGAGCTTCAGTGTTGCGCCTGTGGCCAGCCTCGTCCTCTTTAATATCTGGTTTTGAGGTTGTCCTCAATGTCACCAGACTTCATTCATGCCCCATGCCCCAGCTGCACGGAGTATCTACAGTGCATTGCGGAGTACTTGGTGCAGAGGATGCATCTGCTTTGACTCCAGATGTCCCTGCTATTAACCAATTAGATGCTTAGCGTCACCTTCATCATTTTAAGTATTGGATAACCTGTAAGGCGATTGTCGCACTATGACTTGTCGAAGTCTGTGTGACGGCGACTTGATTCATGTTCCGAACTACAGGAAACCTGACTATAAACACAGTCAGATTCACCGAGTAAATGGAAGGACCCAATTCAAATGAAGATGTATAATCTACGCAATTTGCCAAGAGCGGTACATAAGTATTTAGCAACACAGCATACAGAAGAGCAATTCCCTGGTACGGCAGTTTTGGTCAGATGGTTGGAGTGCAGGGTAGCTCTTGGCAACTGAAAGGGCATTGAGATGAAGAACAGAGGCACGTTGTTGGGATGAAAGTGAAAGGCTGGCAGTATTGTGGCGTTAAAGTGCCTGGCGCCATTGAGATGCTTCGACTAAGCATAATGTCAACCAGACGCCATTGTCGTAACACACAGTTCATCCATGTCGTTCATCTCGTCGCGTATCGTCTGGGGCGAGTTCTCCGCACCTGGCCGTTTGTGTTTCACGCAGGCCAGACATCATCAGCGGAACACTCCGAACCTGTCTCGTCTTAGCTGCCAAGGTAGGCAAGTCGAGACGCGATGACTAGATGAGCCTTGTGTGCCATTTCGCCAGCCCTTCATTATGACACCTGGTCCCTTCAATGTTGTCTTGTCGACAGGTCGAGTTGGTTGCTCACGACTGGCTGTTCTCATGTGAGCAGAGTCGATTTTAACGCCCCAGCGCATCAGGCCGCAATTGCCTTTGCCTCTTCGTCGCGGGCCACCTGGTCGCTCTCAATCTAAATGAAATGACCTCAGTGCCGCCTATGCACCCATACGATCTGGTCAATTGGGGTTTGCGCTGCATCTCCACCGCAGATTTGCTCCATTCCCCCTCCAGATGGGACCAGCCTCGCGACATGGACGATTCACGCCACAAAATGTTGACAGAGGCGCGTAGCGAGGTCGGGCAGCCAGGAGCCAGGCAGTAGGTACGGAGTATGTATGGCGCACAGCAATGACTCTGGGAAGATGATTGGGAAAAACCCACGCATTGTTCGTTTCTCTCGTCAATTTGAGGGCTTGTTTGAGAGCTTGGGATGAAAAACGACATTCGACTGCTCAAGTGTGGAGAAGAAACATTGAAATGATCCCGCATGCATCTTTCACAAACTGGCACTCGAGCCGAACCAACGCCGTGGACCTGACCTTGACGGGTCCCTCGAACGTTGATTGGCTCGTTTGACAGAGTTCTTTTGCCTGTCGACCGCACCATCCACCTTCAATTGGCGATCTTACTGCTTCCAGCAATACTTGACCAATCTCTTGCATGAGCCATTGCAGCTAGTGGACATGGATGGTCAATTCCGTTGGCCTTGGCACGAAATTGCGCTGCTCTCCTCCACAGACCAGGTCATGTTTGTACGAGGAGAGTAAGTATGCACGCGATATTACTACTGTTGTGGTACTCTGTTGGTTAAATTGCATTGGTGCTGCTCCTCCGCTGTTGACATTCCGATCTAGTTGAGTCCCCTCAATCGGTTGACCGACTGCTTGCTGCCTTTGTTCCAGCTTGAGCCTTCACTCGACCTTCCTGGACACCAGACTGTCACATTCTCATCACAGTCAAGGCTCAACGAGGTGGAGAAGAACGAATTGACGGCTTGACTGCCCCTCGCACGCCTCTCCTCAAGCAGCATCACCATAAGCATCATCGCCCATTCATTGTCGCCGCAATGCGAACCACCTGGGCAGCCTTCGGCCTTGCAGCCATCGCGGGCTTCGTTGACGCTGCACCAACCGACAAAAACACCAAATGCCCTGCTGGTCCTCGTCTGGCTCACTGGCCTCCCAAAGCCGCCAAGGCGCTCAACGATATGATTGCGCGCAATGCTCACAAGGGCCGCTATGCTGTCTTCGACATGGACAACACCAGCTACCGCTTCGACCTGGAGGAGTCTCTGCTGCCCTTCCTCGAGGCCAAAGGTGTCTTGACTCGCAAAAACCTTGACCCGTCGCTCAAGGTTGTTCCCTTTAAAGACACTGCGTCTTTCACCGAGAGCTTGTACAGCTACTACCTCCGACTGTGCGAGATCGACGATGCTGTCTGCTATCCTTTTGCCGCCCAGGTATTCAGCGGCGTGCCACTTCGAGAGCTCAAAACCTACGTTGACGAGCTCATGGCCCTAAACGACACCATTCCCGTGCAGTACTACGAGGCAGGCGTCCTAACTAATTCTACCGTTAGCCCGCCCAAGATTTTCCGTGGCCAGGTCGAGCTGTATAATAGGCTCATGGCAAATGGCATTGAAGTCTATGTTGTCAGTGCTGCTTCTGAGGAGCTGGTTCGGATGGTCGCTTCTGATCCCAAGTATGGATATAATGTTAAGCCTCAAAACGTCATTGGCGTCACTCTACTGATGAAGGACCTCAAGTCCGGAAATGTCACATCTGCACGAAAGCAGATCAAGGAGGGTGATTATAATGAGAAGAACAATCTTGACTTGGTCATGACTCCCTTCCTCTGGACTCCGGCAACATGGAAGGAAGGCAAGTGGGCGGCAATCCTAGCCTACATTGATCCCTGGAACCGTCCCATCTTGGCTGGTGGTGACACTCCCGATAGCGATGGTCCCATGCAATTCCAGGGCGTCGATGTTGGACGGGGCGGCATTCACCTTTGGGTCAACCGCAAGGACAAGTACATGCAGCAGATAAACAAAATGATGACGGACTTTGCGGCGGCCCAGAAGCGGGAGGGTTTGCCTGTGTGGGCGGACAAGAATTGGGTCATTGTCAAGCCTGATGACATTTTGTAAGTTGACAAAGTGTCGGCAGTGTCCTACGCCACGCGCACATGTGTGTATAGAGTAGCGTGTCGTGTCGTGTCGTGTCGTGTCCCAGGGAAGAGCGTGGCGCAGCGCAACTACAACTGCTTCAATGGCAGCTGATTAATGAGTAAATAGTCTGTTATAATTTCAGTATTATAGAGCGAACAGCCATTGATCCCTGGTCGCAAGTCAAGTAACATGATGTAACTGGAGGTCCACTGTGTGTCTATGCCGGTAACATCAAGTGGTTCCTGACACTGTCGATCATTGCTCAACTCAGTAAAAACACACGTACATTGAACCGCTAGGTGCAACATGCTCTACACCTACTCGCAAATGAAAGGACGACTTGGGAAACCCTGACCGGATATATTCCTCGCAGGATGGCAGTTTACTTTCGAAAACCAATAAAATGCACAGCTTTTTGACGCAGCGTGACCTTCACTCTCGCACGCTTAATTATTTTATCCGTCGAGAATGTTACACGTCAAGAAGCAACGTTCTGGGCTTCACTCTCAGTCAGACATGACTTAGAAGGAACAAACCCCCCACGCAAACCTTCTTTTCCCCTCTTGTTGCTCGAGCCTCGTCTTCCTACGCAAAGACCAGCGGCATCACTCCCCAAGCTAGGGAGTCTAAGTCGTGATAGCTCTAGCCCGAGAGTACTGACCGAAAGAAAACGATTCCATCACCAAGTAGTTCCCTTCGCCGGTGCCAGTTAGGAAAGTGACGCTTTGCCAAGGTATGCCATGCTCATCACCTCCTGTACTTATTATTTCCAGGATTTCATCACCGCATCCTGAAAATTGCAACGCTATGTTGGTAGTATATCAGGGGGATTTGCTTGGCTCCCATGTTACAGTTCTCCCCCGCTCCGGTTGAGTTAATGACTGTCAAGTTGGGAAACTCAATTCAAGACTTCAGGCACACTGAACCACCCAGACCTTCTTTAACCAATAAGCTGCCCTGTGGGGGATGCCCGTCTGGCTGTTCCTGAATGTTGGGCTGAACAAAAATCGGCCTTGTTCGGGGGAATTGGCGTTCTTGGACCCTCCCCATTAGGTAAAGTTGGCTGGCTTTGGCTTTTAGCCACCCGCCTCACGGACAATGGAACGTTGACTTGCTGAGTTTCTAGTGGCCCCTGCATGAATCTGAATCGACTAAGAGGCTGCACGAGCAAACAAGCTGGCAGCGAATGAGCCGTGGCCGGGCGGATTTGGTTTAAGTGCCTTACATGTGTGCACGGCTATCCGAGAGAGCACATGCCTTTTGCCTTGAGGCGGGCGTTTTTGACCACGAGAATAAGGGAGAGCCCTCAACTACCAACATAGTCTACCGGACTGTAAAAGAAACGAATCGCGAGGCTGTTGCGCCGTCTTCTGACATGGATGGAAGGAAGACATGCCTCACGGGCTAAAAATATAAGATTTGGTACTAATGTGGCTACACCTGAGTTAATGCTCCATTACTTGTGGCAGTTGAACCTGTAGATCTGCACATCCGGACAACACTCCCGAACAGTCCAAGCCCCAACCCGTGGCAAATCGACCATCACTAGAAAAGAACTCGTCGCATTTCCTCAAATCCACCTCCCCTTTGCAGGTGAATAGCCGGATCCAATTGGGCTACCACACCTTGCATCTGGGGGCGCCTTCTGTTGGCCTGTGGTTCGTGGTTCATGGACCAGGGCATCTGCTTTGCGAGCCTTCTTGATCCTGAATCCTGAAGGCTGTTGTTGCCTTGCTGCTGTTTGTTGCTAATGGCTAACGAAAAGTATCCGTCTTACCCCCATTGAAGGATCAAATGATCACACTTGGGCCAGGTAGATGTTACCATGCCCAGATTATGGTGCAGTTTTGCCGCGACTGGCGTAAGCCATGCCCTGATTGCACTTTTCCCCGCGTAACTTGCAGCAAATCAGTAGATCAGATTAGACTCAGCTGTTTTCACTCTACCTGACTGTGGACATATATAATGGTCGCGAATGTCCGTCATGATGCTGCTTGTTCTCTTCCCCAGACAGACAAAAGTTCAACGACAACTCTACAGCTTTGACAGCTTTTACCATTCTTCTGGCTTATTCGCCTTATCTTGTATATATCTGATTCTTATTCAAAATTACTTTTAGCACATACTTTGTGACTAACTCTCTTATCAAAATGTTCGGAAAAGCTACTATCACCTCCGCTTTCCTCGCCGCCGTCGTAGCAGGACTGCCAACGGCCGAGAGCAACGACGTTTATGCCAGGGCTGCTGATCGCTACACTTTTTACCAAGGCGACGGTTCAACTGGAGCCGGCTGGCCATCCCAGAATGCTTGGGGCTCTTGGGACGAACTCTGGAACGCCAACCTGCCTCTTATGCGACAGTCTTGCGGTTGGAATGGCTGGGGGGCAGACAACTCTGGCGACGAAATCAACTCCATCAACTCTGCAATCCAGCAACTTGCTAGCCAGACGGGCGTTGATAGACGCTTTATCCTCGCGATTATGATGCAGGAAAGCAAGGGCTGCGTCCGTGTTCCTACCACTAACAATGGTGTCACGAACCCTGGCTTGATGCAATCCCATAATGGCTCTGGCACTTGTGCATGGACCAACCCTTGCCCTTCATGGCAGGTTACTCAAATGATTAGCGACGGTACTGCTGGAACTTCATCTGGAGCGGGCCTCCAGCAATTGCTTGCCCAGGCTCAGGGTGCCATTGGCGGTGGCAGTCGATCTTTCTATGCCGCTGCCCGCCTGTATAACAGCGGATCTGTCGACTATAGCAACCTCAACAACGCATTCACCAGCACTCGTTGCTATGCTACTGATGTTGCTAATCGTCTTACTGGCTGGACTCTTGCTCCCAGCAGCTGCTGGTAAGCGAGAGTCAGATGAATGTCAACTTCATCGTGCAAGGCTTCCTTGGAAGTTTTCAGTTTTTCAAGTATATATCTTTATCAAGTATATAGTTCCGACTCTGCGAGTCTACGTACATATCTGACAACATATTCAATCATTCCCTCGAATGCTGAAGTACTGAAGTCGTTGTGACTGTGTAGCTGTCGTGAGTTTGGAGTGATTTGACCCTGCCAAGACGTAATAGGCGCAACATAACGAATGCTCCATGACATGCATGCAATCTCTAAAAATAGCAAGATCAGCCTTGGTGGGTGGCACAGTTCTTCAGCAACTGCCGTAAGTCTCAATTAGATCATGCTGCAGTGACCGATTGGATCTGGTTTAAGCCGATTTGCAACTCCTCCATGAAGCATGACGAGGAGAGGTAGTCCAACTCCGAAATCTAGCAATGCAGCTCAAGCCTGAATGCCAAAACTAGGCAATTTGGTATCAACTTGCTTCTTCAAAGTGCCAAGCCAGGCAGGGAAAGTTGGGTTTTGTAAGCCAGTCAGAGCACCAAGCCGCCAAACCATGCACCTGGTGAAGCTTGGTGCACCTCCTTTCCCTACGGCCAGCTACTGCTTTTCGGTGTACCGCCTGTTTTGATCCGCCTTTGGCGCCTGTACAGAGCAGGGACGATAATGCTACCAACGGAGGTAAATTTGAGTCTGGTTGCGCAGGACCTTACCAGGGCCGCCCACTGTTCAAGATATTATTCACTAACCCGCGCTTGAGTACTGCTGACGCACCGGGAAGCTTCATTGATCTTCATTTGCAATCTTCCTGGACTTTGGCAACTAGTGCCGCCAGCAGAAAAGCCGAGGCAGTTTTAACGCCTCTTGACCGTCAAATTCCAACTAGACCAGAGTATGCGGATTCATTCCGACGCCGAGACCCCACTTCATCGGGATGAACCCGGTCGACCAAAGTTACCTGGACATACGAAGGAGCAAATGGGCAATGGAGAAGGTGAGAGAGTACTGCTTTGTACTGACAAGAAAGGACCTAGAAGAAGAGCCGAGAGTGGGAGAGTCAACTCAACTGGTCCGACGATAAAAGTCAACCAGCCTCTGCCTGCGTCTGGTTCAGCAACTGCGGCAACATTTGACCTGCTGAAATTTCCAACATCTCCAACTTAAACAAATTCTCAATTCTCAAACGACTGGTGAGAATCGACGGCAAGGCAATACAAATTGGTTCTCATTTGACGTGGGTGTTTCAAGCACTTAAATATTGCGAGCGTGGCAGGTCCGACACGATAACAAGATGGGTCAAAGCACCGCCATAGAGACGACCCAACAGCCGGCCCCTGTCTCACGAAGCTCTAAACGATTTGTTCCAAAAGACTTGTCTGGAAATCCGATTCCGCAGAGCAAGAGATGGCTCTATTCAACGCCAGCCCTCAAAAACGGAGAGCTGCAATCTTTTACTATTGATGTGCTAGTGGTGAGCGCTTTCGTTACATTCAACTCATCGGAGTTTGGCCGTAACTTTTATGATGGCATCGAGAAGAAGTATGGTGAATGGAACGTCAACTTTTGGGGAACCTTCATTATCACATCGGTGTTCTTCTGGTTATGGGGAGCCGTGTTTGCCATTCCAGACCTGACGGGCTATCCAAAATGGCTCTTCAAGTACAAGACGCAGCCGTTTGTGCGAGTTGATTTGCGGCAATATGCCAACATTGCTCTCATCTCGTTCAGAAATCAGCTTTTCGTCGCTGCTCCGCTGCTTCTCGCAACCATGTACATTGGCCCTCTGAAACCCGTGAGCTCGTCGGCTCTGCCAGGCAAATTGGAGACTGTCGCTACCATTATTTTCGACGTCATCTGCACAGAAATAGGCTTTTACTACGTTCACCGATCATTTCACTCCAAAAGGCTTTACCCAATGTTTCACAAGCAGCACCACGAGTTCACGGCGCCTGTAGGTCTCGCATCTACATACTGCACTGTGACGGAGCACATTTTTTCGAACCTGCTTCCGAATGCACTGGGGACCATGCTGGTAAGACATCATTGGTCGCAGGCTGTTTTTACGTTCCTATTCCTTGAGTTTGGAACCATTTGCTCTCACTCAGGCTACAACATTCCGTGGCTGCACTCGAATCTACAGCATGATTTCCACCACTTTGCCTTTGACGAGAATTTTGGTCCTACAGGGTGGCTAGATGCCTTGCACTCGACGAACAAGAAGTTTCTCAAGACCATGGCGGACGCAAAGCATCGGACGGGAGGTGATGACGAGAAGGCTCGGCAAATGGTGCTCGAGAGGCTGGCAACTTTGGAAGTGGAGGCGAGGTAAATCCAGGATTCATTCAACATGACGAAACACCAGTGCAATACGGGCACAACTGGAGCTGGGTTTGAAAAGTGAGGACGGAATTGTGGAATTGCTGGTCGAAGTCGAGCAAGCAACAACCACACCAGAGTGCTCGTGGCTCTCGTCTAATCTGTTTCGGGTTTCCAATTACATGTGATGAAGGGTCGCTGACCAGTAGCCACGACTGAAATGAAACATGGAGAAAATAAATGATTGAGCACCTTGCCTGATTTGCGTTAACCCGTTTGCCATGCAATAAAATGTAACTGTGAGGACGGCCAAGGAGACAAGCCCGGCTGGTCTTAAATTTGTGATTCCAACTCAAATCCACCACTTACAGGAGCCGGCCTTCTGATGACCACCATCTGAAGGATAGAATTTTGACGCTGAATCAGACAAGCGCGGGGGTGGAGTATTTCTTGGACAACTCAAATCCGTCAAAGTTCCTCCGGGGGTCCGTACAGCTCCATCAAGGCTCAAAAGCTGTCTGTTATTTGGCGAGATGTCTTGGCTGGGTGGGTTGAGCGCCACGATTCGTAGCTCCACATCTCTAAGGGAAGTCAATTGCATTGTGAGATTCTCCTTGGAACGTTCTTGGGGCATTATATTTTGTCCGATGTTCCGCTTTGACAAGAGAGAGTGTTGTTCGTTGTTCCTACAACCCCACGTCACGAAAGACTGAGCCGAATCGCCTTGCTACATGGTTTCTCCAGTATAACGATTTGCGACTTCGTTTTAGAGGACTTATTCCTCGTGGACTTGTCCTTGCCCCTGCGTCAAATCAGCTTGTCAGTTCAATCAAGGGTGCCCTGGCATCATTGCATCACCAGCCTCACAACAGGAGTTACCCAGCATATGAGACCAGATTTGACCCAACCAACAGCTTGACAGACACCAAATTCGCGGCATTGCAGTAACTTAATCGTCGCGACAATGCTCCAGGTGGCATTTAACCCGTGGACAGCAGTGCTGGCGCTGCCTGCCCTTCTCATCGTATTGTGGATATTTCAGTTGATTTATATCCCGCTTCGAATGCGCAAAAGTCCCGGTGTCAAGGCACCCATCTTGTCTAGCAATCCCTTTGGAGGTAAGCACAAACAAGGTGGCGATGGCCATACGATGGCCTTCATTTGGATAGTACCAGCACTAATTTGCTCCTTAGTATTCTATGTGTTTTTCCAATCTGCGTATATGCAGGCAAACAATCGGATGCTGGAGCATTTCGACAACATGTTTAGCCAAGGTGACCCGGAAAACCCGAATGTCGTTGAGCTACATTTTAGCCGACGCCGCATTATTATTACTCGGGACCCTGAACACATCAAAACTGTTCTTACCAGCAAGTTTACACAGTTTGGAAAAGGAGAGATAGTCCATTCCGCCGCTAGCCCATTCCTTGGGGACTCCATCTTCACGACTGACGGGCAGCTTTGGCAAAAAAGCCGCGCTCTCATCAGACCAATGTTCACAAAGGAACGCGTCCGGGATATCGACATATTTTCTCAATGGACCGACGTGTTGATATCTAAACTTCCACCTTCTGGCCAGACTGTGGACATTTGCGACTTGTTCTATCGAATGACTCTTGATGTGTCGACCGACTTCCTTCTAGGACAGACTGTAGGCGCGTTGGACAACCCTAACAGTGTATTTAGCCAGGCGTTTACGGATGTGCAACGCATGCAAATGATCCGGGTTATCTTACAGTAAGTGTGTTCTCTTTGCTCCAACAGAAGGCCCAGCCAGCCTGGCACATTGATGCTGGGGAGGAGCTGTAGTACTAATGACTTCGGTGTCTTAGTCCATTTCGACACCTGCTACCACTTCGCAAATACTACGATGGTATCAAAGTAATTGAGCAGTTCATCACCCCATATATAGAGTCAACGCTGCGTCTGCCCATTGAGGAGCTCGAGCAGCTTTCCAAGTCTGACAAGGAGTTCACATTCCTGCACAACATTGCCTTGTTTTCGCGAGATCCTCAGGTCATCCGGGATCAAATTTTTGCTGTATTGATCGCTGGTCGAGATACAACCGCGGCAACGCTCTCCTGGGCTATGTACGAGCTTGCAAATTATCCCGACGTCTGGCAAAAGCTTCGTCAACAAGTTCTGGAACAAGTCGGCCCAACTCGAACTCCGTCCTACGAAGATCTCAAAAACATGACGTACTTGACTCATACGATCAACGAGACCTTGAGGCTGTACCCAGCAGTTCCTTACAACATTCGCGGCTGCAGTACGATGATTTCCCACTTCTCTACGGCCATGCATTCGCTGACTGTTCCATCTTAGTTGAGGACTCGACCCTGCCCGCGCCAGCAGGCCAGCCAGATATTGCCACATCGACTGGCGATCTTATCATTTACAGCACCATGGCCATGCAACGCCGACCGGATCTCTACCCGCCCGCTTCGGAGACTTTTGCTGACCCTGCAATCTTCAGCCCCGATCGCTGGGAACACTGGACACCCAAGCCCTGGCAATATGTGCCTTTTAATGGTGGTCCCAGAATTTGCATTGGCCAAAATTTTGCAGTCACTGAGATGGCCTTCACAAGTAGGAATATTCTCAGCTTTACCCAAACTTGAAGAGGGTTGCTAATATGTTGGAACAGTGGTACGACTGCTGCAAAAGTATGAACGCGTGGAATATCGTGGTGATTGGAAAGCTCAGTTTCACAAAGCTGAGCTGGTTGGCTGTCCAGGACAAGGAGTGCCGGTGGCATTGTACGAAGCGAAGCAGTAAAATATACCCTCCCAATGAGGACCGACTTGTATACATACATGGATATGCCGGCAATATGTGACAAGATACTGACAATGGAAGGGGCAGGGGGCCTTAGTGATTGTATGCTGGGGATATTACGAGTGCCCACAGCATCTAACGAGGTAATGCACCCAGAGATCATCATATGAGAACTATATGTGTAAAAATGAGTCTTGTTTATGGCTTACAGCTTGTATAATCCTTTTGTGTTTGGTAGAGCTATGTGCCAGATACTTGGCCGCGATTTCAGAGATTTATGACCGCCGGTTAGCACGTCCTTTGGGTGATGCGGGGAATCGTTTACGCCATCCTCCGCCCCAAATATATACGACAGGAATAAACAGAATAAAAGCTCCTAGAATTCCAGCGTACATGACAAATGTCTTCAGGTATCCCAGTTCAGCAACCCATTCCGAGACACGGAAAGAAAGCACAAATGCAATAATGCAGCGAAACGAAGCAATATTGACCAGTGAGGGACCTGTTAGTTCGGGGGCGGACTCAAGCACGTAAACAATGCCGATAGTATTGGTGGCAAGAAAGGCAAAGGCAATCATGGCTAGACCGAGAAGGAATACCATCCAATGATATTTTGCTGGATCATCGCCCGCAAAGCCAAAAAGGAGGCAGCCGATGAGGCCAACCACACAAGGAATTATGAGATTAAGAAGCTGTACTTCGGGACTGCGTCTGCCATGTTTCTTGGCAAACCAGTTGGCGACAAGGTCGGCACCCCAACCAGAGACGACAAAAGAAGCACCTGCGGCTACTATAATGGGAAACAAACAGAAGCCGAGATGATAAAATGGCCAGCTCCAAGGTGCTGTGAGAAGTTGCGGGGCGATGGTATATCCTGCAGCAAGAGCAACAGCTATAACTGCAGAATTGAGCATGGTAATGAAGAATAAATGCGGGTAGAAGAAAGTGCGTATACAGTCCCAGATGGCTACTAGGCCGTCATTCCAGTCAGGCTTCCCCTCATATAGCTTGAGATCTTCCTTCCAAGAACGCGCTGGATAGGTCTCGTAGTCGATATCTGGACGACGCTGGCCGGGTCGAAGTGGGACAGCAGGGATCCCCTCTGCAAGTAATATTAGCCTTAGCTCTAAGAGATTGTATTGGATGCTCTGGCACCTACTACTCTCATCTTGTGAGCGCACAAACTTCGTTTCAGGAAGAAGGAAGAACATGGCAACCCAAAACACAAGTCCGGCACCAGCAGTGACATAGTAGAGCAGCCTCCAGCTTGTATGACCAATAATATACGGAGAGGCGACACCTAGTGTAACAATGACAAGACCCTGAAAGGATGGTTAATACAGCTAGAAGCAAGGGCATAGGCAAAGGGAGTGACTGGCATTCTTCTGGGGCATTCTCCTCGTGTCTTACCTGTGTCGCAAACACCACACTTATAGCCGCATTTCTCTGGTGGTAAAATACCATATCCTGGATAATAAACGGTATTAGACTCTCAACAGTTCCAGCACCAAGTGCTTGAATAACTCGACACGCCAGATGGGTTCCTAGGTTGACGCTAAAGCCGGATCCTACACAGCCGGCCAACGCGATAATGCCTGTCGTTAGGAGGATGCTGCGGCGACCAAGGGCAATGGAAAGAGGGACGAGAAAGAAGTTAGCTATCCCAATCATAAGGATCGGGGCAGAGGCCAGCAGATATATCTCCCAAATAGGTGGTCCAGGGAATAAAGCAAGGGCGGCAAGGCCGTTCGTGCCCTCTGGCAGGTGTATATGGACTAACAGCTTCGGATCGAGGCCGGCGTACTCAAAACTAAAAATCGGTAGCATGGCGCCCAAAATTAATTCCGCAGCAGCAGCCATGGAACCAAAAAGACAGAGGATCAGAATGGCCGCCATCTTGCGCCAATTCGGGAGGTTAAGCGGATCTACGATACACATTAGTTAAATACTTCAAAAGCTCGTTACGTATCATACCTCTCGGATTGGATGTAGGCATAGGAATTAGACTAATTACACCGTTCTTCTTCTCTGGGAATTGTATCTCGCGACCATTATCCGCAGATGAGGCACTCTCAGTTCTATGCTCAAACATTGCAAATTCGGGCTGAGAATCATCTATGATCTTGCGCAGGCGAGAGGAGGCTGTTTTGGGAGTGGCCATCTTTTAGAATGACAGGACTCTCACGAAGAGAAAACGATTTTTAACAAACGGGAGGACCCCAGACTATCGCCTTTCCAAGATATCGAACTATGAGAATAGATGTGCACAGATATGGTAGATGTAGATGACAATAAGAAGGTAGAGATGAGGCTAAGTAAGACATCATAATGAGAGTCGAGTATTATATTAAAGTCTACTACAAATCAAGTGCATAAATTATTTGCATATGCAATCATCTGGGGAGACAAGCAAGGGTTAGATCTGCGGAGGGTAACAGCAACTATGGAGATGAGATGCAGGCGCCAGACTTGGGTAGCAAAACAAGACCAATCATAAAGCTCTAAATACGCTACATCTTGGCAACACCATCGTCTGAGGGTCTAATTTAACCTCGGATGCAGCTGTTGAAGACATGTGTTGTGGTGAGCTTTAGTGGATTTTCGAACCAGAGGACTGACAATATGGGTAACTCAGGCTACTGTACTATAGCTAGCTGAATCGTAACTATGCCCCTTTGATAGGTAGGATACATATATTTCGGCTCTCTTGAGAGGTTTACGGCTAGCGATTGTGAGCAACCTGGGGGCTCTTTGTATGGCGTCTGGTTGTACCATAAGTGAGTGGCCTTACCAATAATGTCTTCGTGAAACAACGTAATGTAGTGTGTTTCAGACCCGCCTTGATGCAGGAAACACATGTGTTCACGGCTGCAGATCTCGGCCCATCACTATGGCCAAAGCTAAGCCTTCCGTGGTACAGCGGCGCACTAAGTCACCAAGCCACAAGTTACCTTTCCCAGCCGACACGGGGACCACAAGATTGACGGAAGCAACTGCCGCGGTAATTGCAGAGCAAGACATATGCCAGGAAGACATGTTGGGTTATTACTGGATGGATGGACACTAGAGAAACAAGCCAAATATTGCCACCAAGGTGACTGTTTTTAACAAGCTCCTTACGAAACAGCAGCAGGCATTGGGTATTACTATGACTTTGTTTTTCAGTTTTATAAACTGTATAAACATGTACTAGTACTCTATTGCGTTTTCAATATTGCAACTCTATTGTTTTCTTACAACTGCCTCAACGAAAGTACTCATCATGAAGCTGTCGCTTGTTGTTACTTGCCTCGCTGTTGAAGCATTGGGTCACCAGCCAAATGTTCTCATTCGACGGGATCTCACTACAATTACCGGTGTATTGGACAATGTCAAGTCTGACCTCCAGAAACTCGGAGATACAGTAAAGTCGGCCACTGACGATCCGGCGCCTCTTCTGAAGGCTTCCAATGCTCTCATAAATACAATTAAAGCCGGGAAAACCAAGGTCGACAGCACAAGCGAGCTCTCTTTCAATGACGCTATTGCGTTAATCCGGCCTGTTCAAGATCTTACAAACCTAGGCCAGTCTCTTACGTCCAATCTCAAGAAGATCAGACCAAAACTACAGAGATTGGGGGAGTGCGTCGTGGTCCGCATCCAAGTCAATAGCATTACATCTGGGTCTGAGGCTCTAATTAAGTCTGTCGATGCCAAAATTCCCGAATCAGCTCGAGAAATTGCCAGCCAACTTAGCGCCAAGTTGACCAAAGTTCTTCAACAATCTCAGTCCGACTTTTCAGAGCAAAACTGCAACAGCACGGCTGGCGGCGCGCAACCAACGGAAAGCGAACCGAGTTCTAGTTTGGGCAATTCAATATCTGCTTTTATCAACCCAAGTACTTCCAGTGCTGCGATGCTTATTTTCCTGGGAGCTGTAGCAACTATTATGGTCAACATTGCCTAGCGGTAGCATGTCCAATATTCCAGAAGCATTTTGTTGGTATTAGATACGGTATTTATGTTATTTAGGCTATTCTCTCAAAGATATCAGCAATCTTCATTGCGTGGTTTAGGAAAACGCAATGCCCTGAATCGACTTCAATAAGTTTTGTTGCTGGGTGAGACTGTGCAATCATCTCCTGCGCCTGCGTCGCAAATCCCAGATCATTCTTGAGTACAATATATGTTGATGGAATAGTAAGATCGTGGAGAGTAGTAGGAATTGGTGTCTCTAGGGCTGCCTGCGAGAAGCGCCAGGTCCTCATTTTTGGCCACCACGATTTCTGAACTTCCTCAGTTTGATCATTCAAAAAGTCTTCAGCCGCATATTGATTCAAGCGCATAGTCCCGTCCTAAGATAGTTTGTTAGTTTGTTGTAGTACACACTTCTCGTACTGGGGGTTGCGCTTACAGGAACATAGACACCATCTACGTCAACATACCGCGAGTAGCCCTTGCCGCCCGCCCACGCGTCTAGAAAGTCAACATTTGGTGTAAGGACTGCCAAGCCAGCAATGTGGACAATGGATTTAAATCCTCCTCGTTTCCCGACTGCCTTTCGCTCCGACAAGGTCCACCCTTTTGTGGCCATAATGGCGGGAATAGATCCGAATGACCAACCGGCAACAACAATAGTATTGCCAGCATCCATTAGCGGCTCTACTATTTGGTGGCATTGCTGAACTTCGTCAAGAGCGGATTTGCCAGCTTGCGAACCATCTGTTGCGTTCGAGAGTAGCTCTGGGACGATCATCTCATAGCCTTTGGCTTTGAGTGCTGTTTGAACACCGGACCAGACACTCGCCGGGAACCAGCCACCATTGAATAAATAGATAATTGGTTTTTTAGACGTAGACATTGTGCAAAGAGAGGATCCTTCTGGCGCCGAAGAAAAAACTGTACTTGGTGGTGCGCTGTAGTGGTTGCGGTGTCGAGAGGTAGAGCGTAGCTCATTTCTCTGGTAGCATAGTCTCTTAAATAGTCCTCAAATGCTCAATACAGTTGAGTTCTTAACGCTTCTACAGCTTTCTTACTTCTCAGAAATATTGAGGGATTACTACTGAAAGTTTTCCAATCAAACCAGATAAAATTCATTTATTGCTGACGCGCCTTCGGTAATCCCAGTGGCTTGGGAGGTGGCTTTTCAGCGTAACCAACAAGGCTCTCACTAACTCAAATTGGAATTTGCAGGGCTCTGGTCTAGCAATTTTACTGGCTGTAGAGAGCGCTGCCACAGAGCTTGACTAGCCGTCTCGTGTCAGCTTGAACTAGCGCTGATCTTGCCCCCATTTTGTCGATTTGTAAGTGTCTGGGGGCTTAACTTGATTAGGAATTTGCAAATATAGTGCTGACAAAATATATATTGGAGTATCTACTTATAAGCTAGCAAATACCTCGCACTTACTTATAACGATATCGGATGCTTCCTTTCCCACCCAGGGAAGAACGGACTCTCGTCAAGTGTTTGAACAGCCCAGTCTTTCTCTATCAATCCTTTCTCTAGTTGCATCTTCTCATACCTTTGGAGCGCTGGTTTAGCAATATGCTCAACATGCCAGGTGCTTTTGTATTTCATTATACCCGCTTCGCCTTCGTTTAAAATCTTAAGGACGAGAGAGGGGATGTAAGGCTCATCCGCAAACTCCAAAAGAGGAGTATACAGAGCCTTGAAGTTAAATATTATAGCACCTGATAGAGGTAATCGGCGCAAAGTCTGCCAATCAACTCGCAAGTAGATATCTTCTTCGCGAAGTGATTCTTTTTGAGAGTCTCGATTGCTCCAGTCAGGATGGTCGGTGGGCAGGAAGAGTGGTTGACCAATTTCCAGACCCCAGGAGCCTCGTTGAATAGGACTAGGGGCAGCCATTTTGGTGAAGAAGCTGTACAAATATATTAGCACTTGTTGTTTGTTGTATAGTGCTATATGCATTACGCACCGATCCATACTAAAAGCCATTTTCTCCTTGTAGCTAGGTACTTCTTGGTGTACGCCTTGCAAGCCCATTCCGATCTTTTGACCAAGCTTCCAACCAAGGGAAGAGCAAATCATTCCGGCTCGCAAATGGTAGCGCCCAGTTTTCTCATCTCGCATAGTTATTCCAAAGTCTTCTGGTATATTGTGTAGTAGAATATGCAGCGGCTCACCAACTGCCAAATCGTGAGTGGTATTGAGGATGTGGTTCACAAAAACATTGTCCCTGATTTCGAATTGTTGTGGATATCTCGCAGCGAGGAATTGCAGAGCCATCTCCATAAGCTCCTTACATGCAAGCTCAGAGCCTGGCAAAGCCTGTAGTATATCTTTTCCATGTTTTTCGTAAAGGTCTCGACGCTGGGCTATACGCTGCCTGTAGGTACTCTCCAGCTCAAGCCAATAATCTGGGTCAAGCTTTTTATATGCTGGGATGAGGTAAATCGCTGTGAGAAATTCCGTAATGGCTAGCTGATATCGAATTACTTACACATGGTTTGATGGTAGGGCCATCGAAACGGTCGATACGGTCTCGGTCGGGCGGCATCAATGTCGAAGTTCCGAAGGGGAGTTGGCGCTGGAACGCCCGATAGCACTGCATAGTTGGGGAATGTGCCAAGCGATCTAACATCGCCAACCGTAAAACCGCTGTATACACTTGTTGACGGGCTTGCAAGGCGATAGTCTGATCCCAGCTTTAATAGTGACTTATCCAGTGTGGATAAATTTACGATATGAGATTGAGCGGCAGGGATGAGTTTGGGAAGAACATGTCGCTGCGAGGGTGGCAATATCTTTGAGTAGTCTGCATCTGGGACTTTCTTCTGCTGAGGTTGATTTGCCCACGGGATGGTACTGCGGCTGATAGGTTTCTGCTTAGATAGATAGATTTGTAGCAGGTAGGCAAAGATGGCCACGATTACTACTGGGAAAAAATACAAAAACGCCATGGTGTGAAGAGTAAACTAAAACGGCATGCTTGAAGATGATTCTCTCTGATGCTTTCAGAAGGTGGAATTATTTATCAAGGTTAAAGATTTGTTTGATGTACTGTATACTACTAGTATATGTATTTAATATAATACCAAACTTTAGGAATGTCATCCAGGTGGTGGAGAGAGGTAGTGTCAGGGAGACCTTCTCACCGTACGCCAAGCGGCTAAAGTAACCAAAAATGGAAACATTAAATCGAGTGGGGCAGTTGCTTGTGCGGGGAAAGTGATCTGGCGCTGTCTGGTTTGTGACACTGGGAAGCTATAAACTGACATCAATCAATGTGATTTTTTGGCGCTGCAGTAAAGATAAGATAGATAAATATGTATACACATGCGTTTATCAAAAGTAGGAGGTTCTATTAATGCAAAGAATGCGGTGTTTTTGTCAATGTTATGCCGACTTTGCGAAAAGAACTGTCAGTAAGAAGATTAGTATTACGTCGTGTACCAACTTGGATAAGATGACATGAGAGTATTGCAGAGACAATTTGTAGACTTACTCCTCTTTACCTTGGCATGTATCTACCATGAATGTTGCTGCGTATTTTCTGTTGTGCCAAAAGCATGGATATGTGCAGCGCAATGAGGTGCCTCCGGGCATTTTTGCCTATATTGGTTAGGGCAACCAGACCAGACACAACATTGAACATTAAAGTCAAGTGCTTTCAAATTTCTGGTTCCCATTTGCCAGCGGGGACCACTGGAGATACAGTGGCAGCCACAGAGGAGAATCGTTGACGGCTAAACAGACCGGAAAAGGGAAGGTCTGGTGCTACACACCGCCAGACTCGCCTCAAGCCTTAAACCAGCCATGTCAAGTCGTACATAACTTGACTCTCATCAGACATCCATAACATGTTTCATTGCATCCCTGTGGCTGCAGTCGCGGGCACAACAGCCATATCATTCGTTTACAAATTGGAAATGAGATATGATGGAATTGCTGAGCGTTTCTCTCTTGAATACGTGCTCCGACCACATGCCGTGCGTCGTTCAATGGATTGGGTGCACTCATAGGCACCTAATTTGTCTGGACTCTACATGTGGAACGCTTGTGTACATATTGAATATGTCTTTTGAGGCAAGCCCGCTAACTCGTGCTGCATTCTCCTCTTGTTTGCCCCGATGTTATCGTCCCTCGACTCTTCAGACGCTATAACTCCGACGAAGCCAACCCGAAGCCGTAGCCACTTTAAATCTCGCCTTGACTGCTTTGACTTGCAAGAGAACGGGAACTAAGTGCAATGAAGTTCGGTTGAAGTGCTCCACCTGTCGACGCTTGGCTCTCACCTGCGCGTATCTCGTCTAAATTACAATCTCCCCGGCTGTGGCTTCTTTTTATCTTCCACCCTTCGACGGCGTCGAATTGTTCCCTGCTGAGGATTGCCGACTAAGTCGTGCGAACTGTGGCACCGATGTTTCCCACCGCTATATTCGGTTGCTTCATCCAGCACCCTTAGAATAGTGCTACTATAGTGCTAACACTAAGCTAATATTATACAAAGTTCTTTTACTAGCACGTTTTCGCATACATTATACCTATAAAACTAGAATAGTAGCTAATAACTGTGAGCAGGCTTTATTGCGCTTATAGTACTAGAGCTAGATTATGGTGCCTTTCTAATTAGTGCGTTGCGTGTGTAGGCAGAAAGTGGTCAAAGCGGCATCAAAAATGCCTCCCATTCTAACCTCGTGATTTAGGGCGGCTTCTCCGTCTGTGCTCTTTGTTCCCGGTTCTTTGTTCCCGGTTCTTTGTTCCTAGCTCTTTGTTCTCTGTTCTCTGTCCTGTTTTCTTCGTAAATTTACTTTACACAATAGACTGGAGAGTCTGGTTATTCCTGTAACGGTTAACGTGCGGAGTTCCTTTAATGTACAATACCGCAGTCTAATATTTACATATTAGTAGCTAACACTGCTTCGCTTAATTCTTTATTATGACGCTGACCAGAAAGCCACTAGAGTAAGCATAGCTACAGATCTTTGCAATTCTATTTGTATTCTTAGTAGCAATTATGGATAATAAGACAACTACTAGCTTTAATTTGGTTAAAGACCAAATCGGCCAGATTCGGAAGCAATTTCGCACCCCCTCGATATCATGCGGCGTTTTGCACGACGGCGAAGTCATTTTCCGTCATTGTGAAGGTTTCGCCAATGTGGAAAATAGCCTCCAACCAGATGCTGACACTCTCTACCTCATTGCATCTTGCACCAAGGCCTTCACTTCTGCTACGTGCGCTATTCTCGAGAACGAAGGAAACTTAAACTGGGCTGCGCCGGTGTCGTTATATCTACCAGACTTTAACACTGTTCACGATCCTGAAATCGGCAAGCGAGCAACACTCGAGGATCTTTTGTCCCATTCCACTGGCCTTGCCCCTGTTGACCATGCCGTTACGGGCTTTTACGACGAGTACTACAACAAAGGCCACGACCAAGTCAAGATTGCCTCCTACCTCCCCGTGGCCTACAATTTTCGATCCCGGTGGCTTTACAAACACACCATATATGGAGTTGTCGGTGAACTTATCGCCAAGATCACCGGAAAAAGCGCAGGGCAAGCCATGAAGAAGAAGGTTTTTGAGCTTCTAGGTATGAAAAGAACCTGTACAAGTGCTAAAGAGTATACCGATAACAACGTGGCTACGGGTTACTCGATTTTGGATGGAGGAACGGCGTTGCCCCTGGAAAACCCCCAGTTGGAAGACGGAGGTATTCAAGGAGCCGCAGGATTCGCCCGAAGCTCAGTGAACGACATGCTCCTCTGGGCAAAAGCAGTTATGGAGGCTGAGGACGAAGCAAAGAAAAGGGGAAAATCGCCCGGTCTCCCAGGCATTGAGTTTGCCAGGTGCGCTCATCGCCCGATGACTCTTGAGAATGAGCTCGGTGAAAACTCCTATGGATTTGGATGGTTCCGACACACACTGCCCTCCCGATGGTTGTCCACGATTGGACCCAACTTTGCACTCCTGCCTGACCCTCCTATTATCGGAGCGGACTCTTGTCCCAGACTGGCAGTGGCGCATTGGGGTGAATTTCAAGGCTTTCTCACCCCATTCTACACCTTTCCTGAGACCAAAAGCGCCGTTATTGTGATGGCCAATTCTTCGCCGTCGCGAGGAGATCCCACGGACCTTATTGCACAAGCACTTTGCCAGGAACTTTTTGACATGAAGCCACGTATATCTCTCTATGATGCTGCTGTCCGAGCTTCTACAAGGGCAAACGAAAGATGGTCAGAACTAGTGCAAGAATGGGCGACAAAACGAGACCAGACTTCTACCAGTCAACCAGCCTCCGAATTCGTCGGAAACTTCAGCAATACGGGTTTAATGCTAGACATTAGTATTCGCGAGTTAAGTGATCAAGAAAAGGGGCACGGCGAACGCCCAGAACTTTTGGAATTCACTGTCAACGATATGCCAAGGCAGAGGGCGAAGTTGCGCTATTATCACCATGATGTCTGGACATTCATACCTGACTCAAGAGATGACGCAACACGGAGGGGCTTGGAACAATACATGCTGCTGCCTCTGCTGCTCTTCTCATTTCTTCGTAATGCTGAGGGCAAGGTTGTCGCGTTAGAATGGGATCTCCAGGCCGGTGTGGCCGAGGGTCCTGCACCTGGCTTAAGCGAAAACGTCCAACCAATTCGCTTCGACCGTGTAGAGAAGTAACCTGTAGAACAATAGGGTGTACTGCATGGCGGTGCCACAGGAGATGCCAGGTGCCCAAAGATCTGCGTGGTGGACAAAGTATGGTGTTGTACAGGCTTGATGCTGGATTCTTTTACTGCACTGTGTAATGTTTGGAGTGGCGTAGTGTAATATCTGAATGCCGGAGTCAAAATGTTACATGCAGCCCAGCTACTGACTTATAATAACGATGGAGTACCGTATAATACTTGAGAAACAAAGCTTGCTCTTCCCGAAATCTTGGACGTGCAAAGCGACTGGTGCGGATCAGGCACATTTCCCTGGCTTTGAAGAACGCAGACTAATGGAGTGGGTGTTGTTCTCTTACAGGGGTCACTGCTGGAGACAGTTGCGGCTGGTATCCGACGGATAAAGCCGTGCAGATCGCGTGCCTGACTAGATGTACACAAATGATAATGGGATCCTACAGGCTGGGGAGGTTTAACATGGTTGCGTAACGTTACTCTTTGCGCTTTGAACTCTACCGAGGCAATCCGCGATGTCGAATGGCTTTGATGCTTGGAGCAACATTGAAAAGATGGGCAGCGTGGACCCATCTGTTGCCAAAGTTGGAAGTTCGTATGTTGTGGAAAGTTGCAGTGCGTCGTTATATAAGATATCATGGTACGCCAGACTAGAGGACCTACCAAAAACATCTTCATCATAAACGCAAACGAAACCTTAACTAATTGGGAACCTTTACACCATAGCTCATCATGGCGTGGAAGGGACTCATCGCCATGGCGGTTCTCGCACTCCAGCCGGTCTATGCTCTGTGGCCAATTCCGCAGGAAGTCTCGACGGGCAGTGATGTCCTCTTTATTAACAAGAACATCAAAGTGACGTACAACGGAGCGTTAGTAAATTGGAAATCAGGCAACACTCAGAGTAAGAGAAACTTCAGAGCTAAGAACCTGGCGATACGGTCCAATGACACTACGCCTATGACAAGTTCACAGATTGTTCAAAACGGTGTCTCCCGCGCAATGAAAACCATCTTCGACCAAGGTTTCGTGCCATGGATGCTCAATGAGCCCGGCTCAGATTACGAGCCTTCCATCTACGGAGGGAAAGCCACAGTCACATCGCTCAGCATCACCCAGACGAGCAATAGCAACAACTCAACGCCCATAATAGGGTCCATCGACGAGACCTACTTTCTCAGCCTTAGCGTATCCGGCGACGCAACTATTAAGGCCAACTCCTCGACGGGAGTCCTTCACGGTTTAGAGACATTCACACAACTCTTCTACAAGCATAGCTCTGGCTCCAATTGGTACACGAACCACGCGCCAGTCTCAATCCAGGACGCTCCAAAATTCCCGTATCGTGGGCTCCTCCTCGACACCGGACGCCACTTCTATCCTGTCGAAGACATTAAGCGCACCATCGACGGGATAGCCATGAACAAGATGAATATCCTTCACTGGCACGTCACAGAAACGCAATCATGGCCACTGGAAATCCCCGCGCTGCCCAAGCTTGCCGAGGCAGGCCGCTACGCGCCAGGTTTAACATATTCACCCGACGACGTCGCCTCAGTTCTCAAATACGGCATGGCCAGAGGAGTTCAAGTTATTCTCGAAATCGACATGCCAGGCCACCAGATGGCTGGCAAGGCCTACCCTGATGTTGGTGTAGCCTACCAAGCCAAGCCTTGGAGCACTTACTGCGCAGAGCCGCCCTGCGGTGCCCTTCGTCTCAACAGTACCGCTACCAAGCAGTTTGTCAACATGCTCTTCGACGATTTGTTGCCGCGGCTGAAGCCCTACGCGGCATACTTCCACACCGGCGGCGATGAATACAAGGCAGCTAACTCACTGCTTGACCCGGCCCTAAAGACAGACGATGTAGCCGTTCTGCAACCATTGCTACAGGCATTCTTAGATCACGCGCACGGCGCCGTTCGGAAACATGACTTTGTCCCAATTGTGTGGGAGGAGATGGTTGGCCAGTGGAACGCAACTGTTGGGAACGATACCATTGTGCAGACTTGGTTCGGCGATACGTTGAAGCAGTATGCCGAGGCAGGCCACAGGGTCATTGATTCGAACGCCAAAGTTTATGTACGTTTCCCTGCAATTATGGCGTGAAGATACTAACTGGGTGTAGTACCTTGATTGCGGCCGCGGCGCCTGGATCGATGGCGCGGTTGCGCCTTACAGCGACTGGTGTCCGCCCGCAAAGCCCTGGCAGCTCATCTACACGCATAACCCGGTTGATGGACTGTCCAGCGATGCGGCGAAGAACGTCATTGGCGGTGAGGTAGCTATATGGTCTGAGAATATTGATTCCGCCGCGCTAGATACCCTGGCTTGGCCAAGGAGCAGCGCTGCTGCCGAAAGCTGGTGGTCTGGCGTCACGGATAGCCGTGGTAATGCTCGCAATCTGTCCTCCGCACGGCCAAGGCTCTCGGAAATGAGAGCTCGTATGATGGCGAGAGGGGTGAAGGGGGCGGCTGTTACTACCGGATATTGTGAGCAGATGCCGTATGGGGCTTGTGTGTGAGCTTGTGGTAATAGCAGGGAAATGTGCATGATAGAAACCAACTAGAGTGCTACTTTCTTATACTTTGAACACCATAGTCTGTTAATATCTTACAACAGTAGTGGATCGGAGCAATGGATTAAGTCCTGCTATTCCACAAGAACCACGCAAACGAGCTCCCGAGGATTATTAGTGTGCGCCACCTTCCAAGTATGGCAGGTGGCTTCGGTTGTGACGGTAACGGCTTGGCATCTGAATTGAGGTTATTACATGCTTCTACGCCATGGCCACGGAATAGTTTCCTTGAATCACTGTTCTGGGAGGACGTTGAGTGAGGTATACGGTGCATACTCCTCAGGCTTACTTGACAGGTCAACATTCCTCCCACCCTCCCCCTACATTTGAGGAGCTTCGAGTAACCTGACTGAACTTACGTCCAAGACCAAAAGGGCCAATACAGCCAGCTTAATAAAACCAGGATGGAAGATCACTTCTGTTTTAGACCATTGTACCATACTGAGCAAAAAGGCTCCTGATGATTCAACGGCCGGTAGACAATCGTGATTATGCACCTAGAGACGTTACACGTGGACCACGAATAGTGTTCGTTCCGCATGTCAGTTTTGTGGACTGCAGCTTTTTGACCCGAGAATTTCTTTCTTCCGAGACAGCATCGCATTGCGTACTAACTCAAGTTGTTGTTCTTTTGCCCTAGTTCTATGAATCATAAATGCTTGGAGCTCTCGCCTTTCCTGGCGTACTAGAGGCTGTTTACTTGAATCTTCTTAACTACCTAGGAGTCCCCTCAATTTTGCAGTAGCACATGCTCGCTACTTCATTGCCGCAAATAGTAATAGCTCGAGCGCGCGATTGGGCCGCTTCTTAAGCAGGCTTCTTCTGCTACAGCCATCTCTTCAAACACGTAGTCTCAGACGACCAACTTACACCAGCAGGGATAACAACCAGTGTTGTGTTAGACGTACATCAATATAGAAAATTGTCCCTAGTTAAGCCACGCTGCTCTTTTTCTTGTCTTTCCCTGTTTGTTTTTTAGGTGTTAAAAGCGGAAGGTGTGAAAGGTTTGCGGGGAATTCATCAAAATTTCACCTCGAGTCATGACTACCACCGCAGCACAATTTACTAATGCGGGGAGACGGCCGGACCACTCTACCACATTATGCTCCCAAAGTGATTCCTAGTATGAGTATAGTTGATTATCACAGATTGGCTTGGTTGAGGCTTATTCCTTCTGTAACGTAGCATGTGTAACACCGGCACGAAACTCTTGAGATACTTTAATATGAGAAAGATGCAGTTTAAATATTCTAGCGGAGTATCTAATGCAGCTCACATTATCTCAATAAGTCGATACGAGTATGACACCATGTCTCTAGTCCGTAGATTTCTCCTCTGTGGAGCACTGTTGTTTTCTTCGTGCCTTTCAGAGCAACCTCCGTCTCTCGATGGTATTCACAACTTTGCTAATCGACTTTTCGATGGACAAGCCGACTCCTTCTTCTTTGAGCTCACGGGAGACCACAAATTGTGGTCTCGCTGGAATCAACCCGTGAATGATAATTATACTGTTTTTGAGGATGGCAGCGGGAAGATTCGGGTGCAAGGTACTACGGTAAACGCCTTAGCACGTGGGTATGTTTGATATCTCCCTGATCACTAGGCCCACGAAGATCGGACCAATGATGAAAATGCTCAATCTCTAACATCTGTAGCCTTCGACATTATGCCAACGACATCCTTCAACTCGACGAGTTTTGGTTCTTGGATAGGCCCCAAGTACCCAAACCACTGCCTCGGCCAAAGCTTACATTGACTGGAGCTAGCGTTGTCCCATGGAGATATAATCTTAACACTGGTACGAATTAACTTTTTGCGTCTCGATTAAATAATTTCCTAAGCTAACCCAAGTGCAGTTACATTTTCATACACATTTGCTTGGTATACATGGGACGAGTGGGAGAAACTCCTTGACTGGGCGGCATGGCGCGGCATTAATTTGCAGCTCGCATGGGTTGGCTATGAGAAAATATTCCTAGATAGCTTCCGCGATCTAGGAATGACTACCGATGAGATTCTAGCCTTTTTTAGCGGTCCAGCTTTCCAGGCGTGGAACAGGTTTGGAAACATTAAAGGATCATGGGGTGGGATGGGCAATCTCACTGTCTCTTGGATTGAGTCACAGTTTTCCATGCAGAAAAAGATAATTGCTCGCATGGTTGAGTTGGGAATTACTCCGGTCCTGCCGGCCTTCCCTGGATTCGTTCCGGATGCCATAACTCGCATACGTCCCAACGCATCCGTCACACGAGCACCCAACTGGCTGCGGGTGGATGGCTACAGCCAAGACTATTTTCTAGATCCCCTCGATTCGATATACGCAGAGCTGCAGCACTTGTTTGTGTCGAAACAGATTAAAGCATTTGGAAATATTACTAGTTTTTACACGCTAGACCAGTTCAACGAAATGACGCCCGGATCTAGTAACACCGATTACATCCGCAACGTGTCTAGGGCGACGTACCGTGGACTTACAGCAGCAAACCCTTCCGCTGTTTGGCTGATGCAAGGCTGGTTGTTCTATAGCAGCTCAGGGTTCTGGACACAACAGACTATTGATGCATACTTGGATGGCATCGGGGAGAAGTCCAATGCATTAATCTTGGATCTCTATTCTGAGAACTATCCCCAGTGGCAGCGCACTAAGAGCTTCTCTGGCAGGCCTTGGATCTGGTGCCAGCTGCACAACTTTGGCGGAAATATGAACCTTTTTGGCCAGATATCCAAGATCACCAAGGGACCAATCTCAGCGTTGGCGGAATCTGATACATTGGTTGGTTTTGGACTAACGCCAGAAGGATATGAAGGTAATGAGGTTGTATACGATATCCTCCTCGATCAGGCGTGGTCTGCATCTCCCATTGACACGAAGGATTATTTTCGCAAGTGGACAACACTGCGATATGGCGCTATAAAAGCACTGCCAAAATCTCTCTTTAAGGCTTGGGATATTTTGAGACAATACATCTATGATTCCACTAACCCGGACATACCGTCGACTGGTGTTGGTGTTTACCAGCTGCAACCCAACCTGCGTGGACTCGTGAACCGGACTGGCCACTGGCCCGCCCCAACAGCGCTACACTACGACCCGGACATGCTCAAGAAGGTATTGGGCTTAATGCTGCAGGCCGTGGCCGATAAACGGTCATTGGGAAACGCCGCAGCTTTCCAACTCGACCTGGTTGACGTGACCAGACAAGTGATGACGAATGCGTTCGACGACATGTACTTGGACCTCATCAGCACATACAATAGGAGTGTGGTGAGCAATAACACAGCGGGCTCTTCGCGAGGGCCGGCATTAATTGCCAAAAAGGGCAAAAGACTCCTCGATTTTCTTGATGCTCTAGACTTTGTTCTCTCAACGCAGGAACACTTTACATTTGACAAGTGGCTCTATAGCGCCAGGGACTTAGCCCAAAGCCCCCAAGAGGTAGACCTCAACACATTTAATGCTCGCAGCCAGGTAACTGTATGGAACTGGGACGCGCCGTTTTTGAATGATTATTCTGCCAGGGCCTGGAGTGGCCTGATTAAATCCTACTACTATCAGCGGTGGGCGATTTTTATCAAGGGTCTTGAAGATGCTCTGAGGAATGGTGTATTGGATGAAAAAGCATTAAATCAGAAGATTCGTATGTTTGAGAGGGACTGGCAGTACATGGGCTCGACGGACTCTAGGCAAGCAAAGTCCACCGCCTTAAGTTCATTGCAGCAAGTAATAAAGCAGTGGCCGGATGTATTTAAAATGATCGTCTGAGATGTCAGGCTTTTATATCAGATCTGTTTCTAACGACTATCTGTTAGATAACTCTAACTTGACTCCCCCTCGCACTTAAAAAGAACTATTGCTTGCATTACGTATATCGAGCCTCCAGATGACAGCAGTCATGTAGGCTCCCGCTGACCGTGCAGGATGTTGCTACCTACCTAGGTACCCAGATAACAAGGGAACAAGGGTACAGTACGCGGGTCTGCCGTCAGCACTTTTTAAGTGGCCGACATATATCAAATTGACGGATTGTCGTCACGGTTAGTTGGCTCTTCACATCCCTTTCGCCAGGCAATCAGGTAAGCGCTCTTCAGTCACAGCCCAGGTTTGCTTCGGTCGTCCACATCAAGTCAAACATCCTCGACGACCGCGGAAAGCTCGCAGAAAGATGCCGTGAGATTTTACAAGCGCAGACTGACAAGACATACTACCCTTAGTTGATTTGTTCTTCCTCTTCCTGCGATCAGTTGCGTTGGAGACGAAGATCACACATATATCCTGTGCGACAACAAGAACGGCTGCAAAAAGAACATTCTATCGTGGCTAAAAGGAAACTGACCGGCTTAGACAACATGTCACCTAACACAGAACAGGCCAAAAAGCCATTTTCGACTGAGAAAGCGAATCAGAGTGGTCGCAAACCAGTGGGGAGTCGTCAACACGGCCACCTCGAAAACCCAAATGTCACCAGTTTCCCACCCCATCACGGGAGAGAAGCTTCCAGCTGACTATACACCCGCTGCGGAAATAAACAGATACGATAGCACAGACGAAGAGGGCATCCATCGGTCGATTTACTTGCCTAAAGGGTCCGCAAGTGCAGCTCGCAGGTATGCTGCTGAGAACAATTATACAGAGCTGGCAAAATTCCCAGTTTGGTGTAGGTTCATTTCCCATACTGTACACGCTATACCTCGTACCAACTTCCCTAGAGATACTAACTTGATGTACCTATGCAGCGGGCCAGGGATATGCCCCAGAGGATTATGATATCATCAGACCAGATGGGGAAAGCCATTGTTGCAAGGATTTCATGATTGACAAGAAAAGCGACTGACGGCGCTACTACAAAGGTGTTTGTTCTAGTCTTTCTTCCCTAGGTCAAACAGTCAACTACCTGCCGCCCCGAAAAATTCTATAGTAATAAGTGTGCTGGTCATTAGCAAGAATCAAGATATTTTCGCGCCGCTGGCTAGGAGACTTTGCACTAATACTTCGTCCTGTGACATGACTGCCAACTCTCATGGTGTCGTACCCGCCGAATCCGTTGCATCAATATCTGCGCCATAGCTCAAGAGCAACTCTACCATTGAGGTTCTTCTGTGTTACACCGCTAAGTGAATGGGGAGAGAGCTGGTCTTGTCTGAGATATTGACATCTACACCGTTCAAAATAAACAAACGTGCTATTACCTCTGAATCCCCCTTTAATGTCATTAGCAGCATGTTAGAAGAGACTTGACCGGAAACTCTATTTTCCATACTGCTTGTCGTGTATTCGTAGGGCTCGAGGAAACAAGTTGAGGGTTTCTAGACTCGTACAATGTTAGCTTACTCATTGGAATGATATTGGGCACCGCAATACGGCTGACGTTCGGTTGTACTTGTCTGTGCTAATTTGCTGTGTAGTATAAGACACAGAAGGGGTGTTAGGAAATAGCTATGCAGCTATGTAGCGAATTCAAGACCATAAATAGGGAGATAAAGATGAAAAGAATTGTGGCAAAAGCCGGGAAAGAATCATAAAATAAAGGAATAAAAAGCAAAAGAAAAACAATTCTACTCATCAAAATAATACGCACATCGAATGGGAAGCGTTCTTCCTCAAAACAAGAAGGCAACGTCGAGTTATTCTTCGAAATTGACAACCATGTTTAGCTTGCTACATCATTGCAATCCATAAATTGCGACTCGTTTTGTCCGATTGTTTGCCCAGCGTCTGTCAAGTAGGGTCCGAAGCCATCCTGGAAAGGAGTAAAAGTATCAGAACAATCTCCATGTTCATGTGGCGTTGTGGTTGTGGAACTTGTTGCCGTTTCCAGATCGTAAAATGGCGCTTTAGGAACGGCGTCTGAGTCCACCGGATTGCGCCTGCCGTCTTTGAAGGTGTCTTCAACGGACGCACTGTAGGGCGAGCTTCTAACTGCTGTTTTATGATTTTGGCGCCAGGAAAAGAGAGAGAAACTTAGCAAGGTGTCGTTTCGGCCCTGACCTTGTGGACCGAGTCTTGGGTTGTGGCCATTGCTGAATCCATTCTCTTACCCAGACTGAAGCACAATATTGCAAAAGAACTTCTCAGTGATAAATTCAGAGAGTGTTTTATTGATGCCATTGGCGTTCCAGCTAATGACCAAGTCCAGCCTCTATCATGTGGGACCAGTTGTAAGAGCGAGTGTCTTATAGGATCGTGTAGGAATGCTTCTCGTGAATCGATAGAGTAACCTGTTTAATTTTAGAAAACCTTGAGCTCTACATAGCAATTCCTGGGCACAATACTGCCTTGCATTAAGCTAGATGCTCCTAGTGACTGCCTATTTCTGCCAACGGCCACTTTTTCTCTTTGCAACCGAAGAAGAGAGCCAGTGCAAGCCGACGGAAATGTATGCGCAGCAGTTGTACCGTGGTTAGGAGGTGTGTTAAGCTGCATTTATAGCGGCATTGCACCTGATGCGTGGCCTAAGCCAGCGTCACTAAACGTGCGTAAAGAGCCTGCGCCATGCATGGCGACGTGATCAACTTGCTCTCCAATCCGCCGAGGCGTCTCTCTTACTAGAGACTGAGATTGATGGTTTTACAAGAGTCTGACACTTGACGTTCTAGAGACACTGCATCGAATGTTTCCAACCACGGCCAACGGCAATAAGTGGAAGTGTTCTGTTGCTGGAAACGACGGCCAATTCTACAAATATTCGAAGTCCATATTTTAACTAATATGCTCTACAGAACGCCTGACGATCAAATCACTAGGAAGACGCTGCAATTCAGGGGCATGGATCAAGCAAGCTGAGTCTCATTGCGCCATCCGCCTCTGGGGACTAATGATTGACTGCTCCTCCGTTCAAGGTTTGCCAACCTGTATCGTGACAAACCTGGCTTCCGTTCGTGCCAGTGATCGTCGCTATTTGAATGGCCCGACAAGGAACATAAAGGAATAGATCTGCGCTCAGTTGTCGCTAAAATCCGACGTAACGCCCACTTGGATCAAATGCTGGATGTCTGTAACCAATGGTGATGAGTGCCTCTTTGGAGATGACGAAGGCTGGACCGAACCGGGCCCCTAGGCTAAGGGCTTCGTTGCCATGGCGGCTACCTTGGGCTAATGTAGTTAAAGCCGGTCTCTGCGTTTTCTTCAATCGCAGGCATTTGATGCGCTACCAAGTCAGACTAATGTCGGCAAGGTCGGGTAAAGAAATTCGCATTTAACGGATCCATGCCGGCCCTGGGACGTTTGGGATGGAGCAAAGCACCAGACTCTCTCATTTCCCCAATCCAAGAACACTCCGCAGCTGCATTCATCAGTACACATTGTCGCGCGGCACATACATTATACATGTGAATCTCGGCTTTACTGAACTGAATCACAGCAATTGATTGGCATCATGCTTCTACAGAACCTCTACACCGTCATCGCAGCACTAGCGTTCCTTTCCACAGAGAGTCTCGCGACAACGTCGAAGCCAATTGACCAGCGCAAGGCGCAGGAGATAGTGAAACAGCTGAATCTCCAACCAAACCCTGAAAAGGGCTACTACGCGCAGACATTCGAAGACCCAGATAAAGTCAACAACCGATCCGTTAGCACACTCATCTACTACCTACTTGAGGGTTCTGCAGGAGACTCAAAATGGCACCGCGTTGACGCTGCAGAGGTATGGCACTATTACGCTGGCGCACCACTTACTCTTTCGTTGTCGCAAGATGATGGCTTGCCAGTTGAAAAGCATGTTCTTGGGGCGGACATCTTCAACAAGCAGGCTCCACAGGTTGTAATTCCCAAAGATACGTGGCAAAGCGCACGGTCTGGTGGATCATGGACCTTGGTTGGAACTACTGGTAAGTTACCATGCTGCGGTCAATTCTTCATGTTCGATATCAGGAGGCTAACGTGAGCCTTTTTCAGTTGCGCCTGGCTTTGTCACAAGTGGTTATGAAATCGCACCACCAGGCTGGAAGCCAAAGGGCTCTTCTTAGAATTCGCGAGCATATTTCGCGAGCATGTAGAAATTAATACACGAAGCTTTCAAGCATGACATTTGACCTTTTATTTCATAACGCTCAGAACTGCATTTGAAGTCGCATATTCATGAAATCTTCAGAGGCATTGCTGGGGACAAGTCCTAACATCATCATGGCAAGTTTTGAAGACCGTATCCAGCAATACCCGGACCCTCCTAGAGAGCAGATAAAGGGTCCGCAGAAACGTCTCGCCAAGACTAAGGAGACCTTTGTTTAAGTCTGGAAATGTCCTAATCTTCATAAAGAAGATAAAGCTGTGGTAACCGCTTCTGCGGCCCGTACGCGTACCGGCCAAAGTTTGGCGCAGAACGGATCCAGAATCTTGGTCCTTTGTTCGCCTTAGCCTGAAAATGGAAGTGATGATGATTCCAGCACACATGAGATATTACATGCAAGTCTCCATCAAGCCGACCATCGCCTTGATGATCGCACAGACGAGGTCATCAAGAGCTTGAAGAAGCTCTTCTACACTGTAAGGGGATACGAAGACCTCCTCAAATATCAAGATTGAGGGCCACTGGCACTTTTTTACGGAGAATCTTGCAGATGCCCTCTGTCATATCAGATGCCTCTCATATGACACGGACGTACCTGAAGGGTCCAAGCCGACACCAACCTTCTGATGGATTGACGCCATCTGCGTCAATCACTCCAATCAGATTTCATCTTTAAGAATGACAATCATGAGTTGCTGCGTGCTACTGGTCGCTGCCTAGATACTGTCGGTCTGCTGAGGTGACGCCCTAAGAGCACTGGACGGATGCACAGCTTGATGCTCTGTCTAATTTACGGATAACATTGGCTAAGAATGTTCTAAGGAACACAAACGCACCCATGTTTGACACGGAATTTGCAACAGATTATGCCACCGAAAACGCTACCCGGATCAAATTCGTCTCGGCTGCCACCGACCTGGGAGCACCGCGGCTCGTCACTGTGGCACCGGTGAGCGTCGTAGACAAGTACCAAATGGTGCAGAGTCTGCTGCTACCTAATATCGTGAACTCTATGTTCAGCAACGGAGATCTACCATGGCGTATCCGAGTCCAGCCACGCAAGTCTGGCGTGGGACGTCGACTGTGCATCACAAAGCCGGGTCATGCCTATGGCACTGTAGTCCGGATACCAATGGATACAAAGGCTTGTGATGAAATATCGGACTTCTGGGGGACACGCTCCATCTACGTACCGAGAAAGTTAAAGGGGGGGCAAATACGTCGTTGTCGGTGACGTCTGTAAGTATTTTCCCGTGGCCGGAGCAATTCACATTCACTGTTTCTGACTGGGTACAGGTTCGGAGATATACGTCTTTCTCCATATCCGGAGCTCCAACTTGACTTCTGAGACTACTGAATTGCGTGGGATGAGTACAGAGGACGCCCTGATGTTTGGCCAGTTGCATAACAGCCATAACTACTGTTCGGGTGATGTTTTAGCCCCTGTGCGTAACTGGCTTATACTGCTGAGAAAGAGCGCCTTGCTACTTAAACAACGGGTCTCATTCGATAAATATTGACACTTCAACGAAAGAAAATACAGAGTCTCAAGAAAAATTCAGGGTAGACGACAGACAGATAATTCAGTTTACGGGAGAAGCGCGGAATTGTAACAAATCAATCTGCAGGGCCGCACAAAGTCTTGCTTAAGAATGTGCTTAAGAATGTACAACGACTTTAGAACAGCATGTCAAGCTGTTGCAAGGCAGCGCTCTCAGAGGGTGAAAATCTGCTTGTCTGGTCTGAGACGTTCATTCCAGCAGCTCAGCTCCCATCTTCTGCGTTATGCGCAGCAGTAGTAGGTAGCTGCTGGTTCACCCGTGGCTGCCTGAAGTATATTGAAATATGAAATATCCCCCGCATCCCTTCAACAAAAGAACCGTCGTTAGTGTTTCCATCACCCCCCCCTACGTTGATACCAGCGGAGAGTGACATTATGACTAATGTGAACCGCCGTTGCTAACAAGCCGCATAGAATAAATTACACACAATATTTGCTACGTCGAAAATGAAGTGGTAGGGCAAGGTGGTATAATGGCAACAAAGGACGCTGCAGGGCCTGGTGCGTTCATCCGTCGCTCAATATGTCGCCGGCTTGTGTGAGTATCTCATTATGACTCTGGGTCATTCCCTAAGACATAACGCATAAGGCGCAAAGTTTCATGTTTCGTCCCCAGGACTCGGAGCTTGGCGCGTCCCACCTGCAATTTGGTTCAGGCTGAACCCACTGATCTTCGTGGTCGTAGCCACATTGCAGGTTTAATTTCTCAGCTCAAAGTGGACATCACATCCAGCCATGAAGCACCAAAGGTAGCGAGGCTGGCAACCTCTATCCACCAGAGTTGAGAATCCTGAGGTGGAGGGCAGTACTGACAAGGATACCTTCGTGCACGAGAGTGATCAGGCACCCAACCGGAACTGCGCTCAGCCGCACAATTGCTCATCTGGTTTTGCACCAAGATCACATCAAAGCGTGGTGGATTCACAGACAAATGCTGGTGTCGACTTCTCATGGGCAACTTGTTTCGCATTATACGCTGTGTCGTAAGATTTGCTGTTCATCCACTGTCTTTCATTTTCTATGACACCTCATTAGCGGTTTTTCGTTTGCAACAAAGGCCAGACGAGACCTTTTCCCGCCAAACCTGCCAACCGATCTGTCATGTCGTTCAGATCGCCCTGTCACGATGACCCTACCTCCATGAATGAGGGCGATGTCATCTTGATTGGTCACCACGATATTAGCAACTACAATCCGGGCCAGATACTTCCCGAGTCCCCTGAGCGCATCCGTAAGATTCGCTCTTGGCTACAGCCCACATCATACAATGATGTTGGTGGCGAGTATCACAAACACCTTGCTTCCCACCTACCCGGCACGGGCGCCTGGCTCACTTCAAGCGACGTGTATCGGAGATGGATTCAGTCCGAAAGCGACGGGGAAGGTATGCTCTGGATCAAGGGCATCCCTGGATCCGGGAAGTCTGTCATAGCTGCCAAGCTGATCGACGAACTTGCCAAATCAAACCCGGGTTGCCCAGTCTTATACTTCTTCTTTCGCCAGATCATCGAAGCCAACCATAAGCCTCTGGCCCTTCTCCGAGATTGGATGGATCAGCTCCTGGAATATAGCCCGCCTTTGCAGAAACAGCTTATAGCATATGTTGAGAGTAATCGGCCATGTGATACGATTCTGATGGAGGATATGTGGAAGGACCTGCGTGCTGCACTCGCCGGGTTACCGGGACGGGCCTTCTGCGTCGCCGACGCACTTGACGAGATGGACCATGGCCACGGCATGGACATGTTCATCAAAGAACTTGCGTCTCTCGGCCTGTGGCGGCCAAAACAAGTCAAAGTCTTGATAACAAGTCGCCCAGTAGCAACAATTGAAAGGCTGCTCAGAATGGCCCCGTGCCTTTATTTACGACTTCAGGAAACCATGGTTGACGCCGACATCTCAACATTTGTCGAATACACCCTAGCCAGGTGTGAAACGTCTATCCAAGCAAGCGATAAGCAGCTGATCCGAGATGCTGTACCCGGCCGGGCTAATGGGTTATTTCTCTACGCCAAGCTCGCCATGGACTCATTTCTGCAACCTGGTGCTGATATCAAAGAAGTTCTTCAGCGCCTCCCAGTCGACTTGAATGCTCTATACAATAACCTACTCGAGCAACACGCACGTCGGCCGGGTGTTTCCGCAGACATCCAGCATCTGATCTTGCAAGCCATCACTCATACCGCTCGTCCTTTGCGGTTGTTAGAGCTCGCAACCATGATTAACTGTGTCAGTCCGAACGGACCTGATGGTTTCAAGCGAGAGCTGAAGTCTACCAAGGATCTTATCCGGGTTACATGCGGACCACTGTTGGAGATCCTCCCGGATGAGACAGTCTCCGTCATCCACCATTCCTTCACAGAGTTTCTCAAAGGTATCACGCGATCGGTCGATGGTTGCTCTGGATATCCTATCCTGCAACAAGGATCAACACACTCCACACTTGCTCTTGCGTGTTTGCGCTACCTTCAAAACGGGTGCTTAGATGGTGTGGACGCTGTGATCAGGCAACGCCATGGGTTTAGCGGGTGGACCTATACCAGTTCTTGGAACTCTGGTGATGACTACTCAAGTTTGATACCTGAGCCAGATGTCCAGATGAGGCTACAACATCCATTTGTGGAATACGCAGTCGGCTATTGGCACCACCATGTTCACAAATCTGAGGCTGCCGGGCAAGACCAGACCCAACTGAACCTAGAAATTGGAAAATTTCTCGGGGACAGTAAATCGATGTTGGCCTGGCTGCAGCTAAATTGGCCGGACCACTCAAACGAAGGACGCATCACACAGCTTCATGTCGCCGCCCGGGCTGGGCTCGCGGCCTATGCCAAGGGCCTTCTCAGAAGCATAGATGTTGATGTTCAGGATGCCGTAGGGAAGACACCACTGTGAGCCTGCCAATCAATCCCCAAATTCGTCGGGAATCATCTTCATGCTGACTTACGGATATAGTTGGTGGGCTGCTTCCGAGGGCTACGAAGAGGTCACTCAAGTGTTGATCGCAGCCGGCGCAAATCCAGACCAAGGTGAACCGCAATGCGGACTTAGACCTCTACACCAAGCGGCCATCAGAAACCATTACGCAGTTGTAAAAGCTCTATTAGAAGCTGGTGCTGACCCTCTTCCACCTAAACTAAATCGCACCGTCAGACCGAGCCGCTCCTATTTTCGATCGATTAATTATGCGTATGTGGGGGATAGTCCACTCGAGGCTGCTTGTGTCAACGGCTGCCTGGAGACGGTGAATGCGCTGCTTCCATATATTGAGGATACTAATCTCACACAACGCGCCTTGTCTTGGGCAGCTGGTGGCGGGAAGTCCGAAGTCGTGTCCCGTCTCCTGCAACATCCAGAAGTGGACGTCAACGCTAAAGTTGATGGTGTCACCCCTATCTATCTTGCCTCTGAAGCCTATAGTGTTCCAACAATCGAAACACTCCTGCAGGCGGGAGCAGACCCAAGGGTAAGATGCGATAACGGTCATTACCTGAACTGTCTGCATGGAGTATGCCAGGTAGGGTCCTCTCGCACGCCAAATTACCCGGATGCTAGCGTCCTGAGAAGAATCTTCTCGCTGCTGGTCCAGCACGGTGTTGACGTCAATGATAGCACCCCATCCGGTATGACTGCGCTGCATGGGGCGGTTGCTGGGTCATCAGTATTGACGCAACTACTCATCGATGCTGGGGCTGATGCAAACGCCAAAGACAATGAGGGAGCGACGCCCCTATACTTTATGTCTCGGTATACCGACAGATTTGGAACACCTATAGACCCCATGGTGATCTTGATCGAACAGGGCCATGCCGACATAAACAATATACGGGGCGACGGGGACAGCGTGCTTCACTGGATGGTGGACGAATTGTCCGCTGAGCGTGTCCTTACTTTCTTGAAGTACGGTCCAGAATGCAACGTGCTTGACGGACGAGGCAATGGCTCGTTGCACAAGGCACTTGGCAGATTTGCAGAGTTCCCTGCTGTCATCGAGGGTATACTTCAGGCGGGAGCCGATCCAAATATGAAGAACCGCGATGGACTGACTCCCCTGCTCTGCATCCACCGTAACGACAACTACCATTGCCCAAAGCTTGTGGACATTCTTCTCAGAGCAGGTGCAGATCTCAACACAGTAGACCGAGACGGGAAAACCGTGTTGTTCCACCTGTTGCCATACTGGAACGTACTCTGGCGGGACAAGGCGGCTCTGGACAAGATTAGAGAGCTTGTCAGCCTGGGTGCCTCGACCTCGATCCGAGACTTCAAAGGCCGAACAATTCTACACGAGGTAGTCCAAACAATACCGGATGGCTCAACAAGACGTCTGTGCGAAGGGTTGTCCTGTGAAGCGGACCTCGATACCCTTGGAGGTCTGGGGCTTGATATCAAAGCCATTGACCATGAGGGGAATGGACTCCTTCACGAGCTTGCTAGTCGGGAGGATAATCACTATCGCGTCTCTGCACTTCTCCCGCTCTGGAAATACCTCATCGCTATGGGTCTCGACCTGGCGGATAAGAACCATGCTGGGCGCACACCGTTGCATATCTTGTGCACCAACGATGGACGATCTCCATATTCCAATCGGAGAAGTGTAATGCCAATTGACTTTGTCATCGCCCAAGCAAAGAACCTCGATACTGCTGACAACAATGGTATTACACCTCTGCACATAGCTGCGACTCGGGGAGAGCTGTACACGAAGAAGCTCTTAGATGCTGGCGCCAATCCAGCAGCATGTACTCGCGATGGTCTAACTGCTCTCCATCTCGCTTCTCGATGGGGTCAAAGTAATGTGGTTGGCATGCTTCTGGTTGCGATGGGCGCCGAAACACCGTCCATTGCTTGCAAGACATCCCGTACAGATAACCTGGGTGGCCGGCCAATGGCACGTCCTGTGAAAGGAGTCAACGCCAAGGCATATGGGAGAAACGAGATCACACCTCTCTTCTTTGCCTGCCGGACAGGGAGACCTGAGACAGTCACCCTACTGATTGAAGCTGGCGCTGATGCTACCATAGGGAAAGTTTTGGAGGCATGCGTACAGTTTGAGGAAGGATGTCGCTCATGTAAAACCTCTCAGGGGCCTGGAAACAGCGGACAGAAGACCGAGGACAATTGGCTCCTGGTGGACACCTCCCACTGCATTAGTCCCAGGCGGCAACGGTACACGAAACCCAACCCCCGCGACTACGACCTGGGTACAAGTGAAACCAGCAGAGTTGAAGAGATTCTGGAACTACTTTTCACCTCTCGAGCTGACCCATCGCAGCTAGGGTGCTACGCAAATGTGGATAGTTTGGTCGACCAGGCTGTTGCTTCCGGTAAAGATTATGTTGCTCGATGTTTGAGAGATGTTTGCGAAAAATATCTACCCAACCAAGCTACTGCAAGCAACCAAAGCGCAGGTCATGCGTTGGCCGGGCTCACGCACCATTTGTTGAAAGAAACATCAGGCCAGACGTTAAAGATATCCGGGTTCGTTGAACCAGCGACTTCTAATCAAGAGCTTTTTCGCCATTTCCTGAGACGGAGGGAGTACCACTTAGTGGAAGAGCTTGCTCGTCTTGGAGCGGACTTTCTCTGTGTGCCCGAAGAGGAACGTCCTAGCAATTTGGCGATTTTAGTGCGAGGTGGCTTATATGCCCTCGTGGAAAAGATAGGCGAACTTGTAGCAGAGTCGAGAGTCAGCCAAGCCGATTGGCACTCCTTTGGAGACATTACACGGCCCGGACTATGGTTCGCAAAGAGAGACGGTTTGAGCCATAAGGATGTGCCTGTACCATTCTTACTCGAGGCAGTTCAAAGAGACTCCCCTAACTTGGAAATGATGCGGCTGCTCGTTGATAAGTTTGGAGTCGATATCAACGAGCGGCGATTTGCGTTAGGGAGCATGCACGTTCCTGACGGAACGCGGCATAATGTACTTGTTCCAACAGACTCAGCGCTTCACTATGCTGCGAAAGGCTACTGCTGGTGGCACGCTCATCAGGCACTCCCTTATCTTCTAGAGGCCGGCGCAGAAGTCAATATCCGCAGCCACAACGGGGACACACCTCTCCATATGGCCCTCTTCAAAGGTGACTCTCCCGGCCCTTTCGCGAAGAATGCAGCAAGGACCTTGATCGAAAATGGGGCAGACGTCAACGCGATTGGAAATGAAGGACGGAGTATCCTGGCATGTGCAGCAGATGATGTGAACATGATCAGGCTGCTCGTAAGCCACGGTGCAACCTTGGCAGCCGACGCCATATTCCTCGCAATTAAAGTAACAAACGTGGCAGGTGTTAAAGAGCTTCTATCCCTCGGGGCAGACACAAGTATGCGTCGGGGCAAGCTATTCAGACCGGAATTCGATCCCGAGGGCAGGCGCATACATCCTCATTCGTATAGCGTAACACGGTTGATGGGTGTTCCATTGTATGAGGAAGTGTTCCCTTTGTATCATGCGGGAATGTCATCAGCATTGCGGTGGTGGCGACACCCAGGTGACTTTGCCGGGCAACTTGAGCCTGAAAGACAGATTGTTGAAGTGCTTCTAGACCATGGCGCCGACCCCTTCGCCAAGTTCCTGAGCCGAATCAATACATGTTGGGAAGCGCCTAGCGTATGTGACACCACGAAAGATATTCCTTCGCTGGAGGTGCCCGAAGCTCATCGAGAATGCACAATTCTTCATGAACTGCTCCTGGCCGGGTCGCTGGTAGATCCCTTCCTGAGCCTTCCAAGGCTAGACGTTAACCACCGAGATGCGAAGGGACGGACTCTGCTACTGGCAGCATGCCAGAGTTCACATGGCCCTGATGCTGTCCTTGACTCGAATAAAACAGAGGCGGGTTGGGAGGGCCATAATACCATTTTTCAACGCCTCGTCTCTCTCGGTGCCGACCTCAGGGCACTCGACAACTCTGGGCACAATGTGTTGCATCATATTATTGCGGGAAATTGCTTTGAGACTACGTTTTCCGACTTTAAGGTTTCGCTGGACAGCGTTCTTCGAGAAGCGCCGGACCTCATACACCAGATGGACGACGACGAGCAGACACCATTACACTATGCTTGCATCCACGCCGACATATGGAGAGACACTCGGGCAGCACATGCCCTTCTATCAGCAGGGGCCGATCCCCTCGTCGTTGACAAGAACGGAAACAATCTCCTTCACGTCCTCGCCAAGAGCTTGGACACCTCCAGTCAACTAGAACTATTCCAGATCTTGGCAGGACGAGGTGTAGACTTAAATGCGCGCAATAAGCGCGGCGAAACGCCGTTGCTTATATTTTGCAAGCATGAAAGAACGAGTTATAGAGACGAGCAAGACGATAAGCACGAAAATGTGGCAGATAAAGATGCATTGCTGATACTGCAAGGATTGGGAGCCGATATGTTTGCCAAAGATGCTCAGGGTCGAGGTCTGCTGCATGTGGCGGCCAGGACAGACGCCAAATGGTTCAAGGTCCTTTTGGACGAGGGCCTTGATGCCATGCTAGAGGATGAGACACAACAGACGGCTGTTGATATCGCTGCTGTGTCTGGAAATCAGGAAGTCTTGCAGTTATTTGAGCAGAACTCTTCTAGATGATAGTTTCCCAACCCAATTGAGACCTACCAGGCACGAATTGCCCGGTGGGGAGACCAAGGGTCCAAAGACGTCAAGTAAAAGAACAGCCAACATCGAACTTAGAAACACCACCAAATGCGACGTCATAATACGATTAGTACCGGCTGCCTCAATCAGGCTCTTATCGAAATACAGAAACAAGTCAGTGTCTTCGTAAAAGGGTTGTATCAATGAACAAATCGGACGCCGCTTTCTTCTCGCCATCAGAACTCGCCGCTCGCTTCAGACACCGTTATCCCTTCCCTGGCACTTCCCGCACTAAAGGTTCGGGAAACTGTTCCCGTCCAATTGCCGTAGTGAGCTTGGGGTCAACTGATTTATTAGCGTGGGCTTGGCAACGAGGAATCATCCCATTTATGGCAAAGTTGTCAGCCTACGGCACTTCTAGCCGTTTTACGGAGTCCCCAGCATTAGCTGCTGGTAAATCGTCGAGTTGCAAATCGACATTACATTCCCAGAATGTCTGCTACCAGGACTTTCCCAGGATGCATACATCCCATATCTAATCCAGTATTTTGCTTCCTAATAATAGCAAATAATACAACCCTGAATATTTCCATTTCCTCGTGGTTATCAACTCGGTTCTCGCGCCATAATCGCGGCATGGCAGTGCGGAAGACGAGCCTCAAGACCACGGTAAGGAATGGTGACATGGCAAGGACGCCAGCGGTGAGATATTATCCACAAATGGTTGTTGTACGTGAACTGACGGCTAAAGTATTGTGTGTTGGTCTGCCAGATTGGGACCAGCAGGTGGCGTAAGGACTAAACTACGGCGTCATAGGGTTGCAGCGATCCGTGTCGTTATAACCGTTGTGACGTCCAGTTTCTCGTATTTGCCCCCGGCAAGCCGGTCTGGTCGATGCGGAGTTCCGGCTATTAGGTGTACCACATACGTCAGACATCTCCACGACAAACAATTACCTGGCCAACAAGGGCTGAAAGTATCAGCGGAGCGTGTTTCAGTCATCACTTCTCCAAGTATGAGACAGTAATTTATATATATATATATACCTAGGTATATATATATATATAAATATTACCTAGGTATATATATATATATATGTTCATAAAACCACTGACACAGGAACAAGCAGATCCACACCAATTGATAACCTTCCGTACATTCATCCAAATCGGCTTGGCTTTGACCACCGTGCACGGAACTGAACAGTATTCCATCGAAACGCATTTATTCAGAAAGCAATGAGATCCGCCGCCTTTATTGGACCTCTTGCCCTGGGTGGTCTTGTCGCTGCCCAGGACGTCCAGTCAAAGCCATTCAACTTGATCGTACAATCTGACAGTAAAGAGCTCAACGGCCGAGCTTTTAGTACCTGCCATGAGGGTGCTGCGATCGAATCAATCTGTATTCTAAAGGACAGCAAAGCTGTCTTTAACCTCAACACCACTGACGGTGCTGAGCCAGGACCAGGCGGTCTTTCCGGCGCTCTCACTTGGACCTTGCCAGCTCGTATGCCTGAGTCTAGTATCCTAACACTTTTTGCTGAACGATGAACCCAAAATACTGATATAAATATTCCTCTAGAGCCACCCATTCCCTCGAGCATGTGGTTTTACTCTGACCCATCCACAAACGTTGCCCTACCACTTTTCTATCCTGGAAATTCCAACATTCAGTATGTTGGCTTCGACAAAGATGACCTTATGAACGTTGTTAGCTACCTTGACGACACAAAATCACCTCCCACTGGTCAGACCCCTCGCGTTCTCAAACAGTGGTACGTTTGCAATACGTACTACACGGGTTACACGTATCAAACTCTTAGCTGGGTTCTGGGCAACGGCAAGCCGCAGAATCCCAGCTGTGTTAAGGTGGATGTCAAGAGAAAGTTTGTGTGATAGAAGTGGTAGTAAGTTAGGGCAAACGGGACGAGGATAGCATAAGCACACAAATTTACCTTACATACATAATCTAAAGTATGATGCAATAACTCCTGGCATATCTGCAGTCAATCCGCATACTGTTCCATCGTGCTGAGCCAAACTGGTTTCATGCTCAAATTTTTGATTGCTGAAGGGGTGGACGTTGACCAAATGTCGCAAAGTCTGGCAGATCGACTCCCCAAACCAACCTACAATCCCATGCAGCCCGTTCGTTCCCTTTTTGCGATGGTCTTCTATGTGCTACTTCATCCATCTCAGCCAGTATATATTCACGGGGGATGCCTTCCTGATCAAAAATCCAGCGATTAGCGACTTCGATGGCTACCGGATCGTGATCACGACTCGCATCAAGGCCAAGTATTGTTCCACTAACGATCCACGCTATAGTGAACATGATGGTTCTACCGTTTGCCAGGGCGTCAAACAAGTACCCGCGATACTTGTCCAGGTGGTCATGCAAAGCCCCCCAAGCGTTTTGAAGAACCCTGCGAAGTTCGACAATTTCCACCCCGTCAATTGCTACACCTAACCATTTGTTGAAAACTTGAAGATGGTTTTTGTTCAGTAGATGGCGTACAACCTCACTGCTGAGCACATTTGTGGTACCCTCCCAGATGGTGTTGACGCTGACATCACGAAAAGCCCGAGCCATGTTCTCCGGCTCTTCCACTTCATCCATGTATCCCACACCTCCCAGGGCTTCCATGCATTCCTGGATGGATGCGACAGCTGTTTTACTGGCCACGGCTTTTGTCACCGCAGTAAGGGTCCGGAGGATCACCTTGGCATCTTCTTGAGACCGCGGAAGTGGCGCATACGAGGTGTCTTTGGGGATATCCGGGAAGGAACTTTCAGTGAAGCTTGTCAGGGCAATGGTGTAAAAGCCTAGATGCAGCAAGCCGCGAATTTTAGTCTCCAGGCCAGCCAGTGTTCGGAGGTGCAAGGGCAGAATCCATAGGGGATACCCAAAAACAGTGCGGGCTTTGGAAAAAGATTTTGCAATGGTCATACATCGCCGCATGCCCGCCAAAGATCCGACGAAAGCCCAGGCGCGAGTGACGTTTAAAATATGGGAGATGGTGCCAACACCTCGGTCCAACTCCCCGACCAGATGAGCACGAACGTTTTTGAGCTCAAGCTCAGCAGTTGGCAACTGCTTCGTACCTAACTTATTTTTAAGGCGATGGATGCGAATGCCATTCGTGACTATCTTCTCTCCGCCTCTTTGGTCTATGCCTGTTCGTGTGAGTGGTGCCAAGAAGGCACTGAGTTTGCCGCTGCTTGTTTTTGCCAACAGAATTGCAATATCGGCATCCGTTGCAGAAGAAAAAAACTTGAATCCAGACACCAGGTAGTCGCCCTCTCCTAGCGTACCATGTGGCCCGGTCTTGTTTGGAAGTGGCGAATACACCGCCCAAGTCTCAGTGTTTTGTACATCACTGCCCCCAGGTCGTTCTGTCATCCACTGTCCTGATGTCAAGCAATCTTTGCGAGATGTGAGACGGTGGTACACTTCGTGAAATGGATGGGATGACGGAAGACCCGGTAAAATTTCGAGCAGCAAATGTGCCGCTCCATCACTCATAGATAGAGGACAAGAAGTAACGGCGGACACTGGGGTGAAGAAATAATTCCTATCATAGTCAGCAGGTGGGAGTAAAATGATGAAATTTTAGGTGAGACGGACTTGGCGTGTTGAACAATACGTTTATACTCGCCAAACTTGTCTTCATAGCCAATTGCCACAGCGCTGTGACATGTGTTAGCAAGCAATCTTAAAGCTGATTGATAACTTGTGGGTGATTCACTAAATACGAACCCATTGGCCGCTCCCCATGCTCGTAGTCGCTTCCAGCCTTCACTGGTGACGAGTCTATCCACATCATGTTTGGCACCCCAGACATTGTATGACTTGACATATGGTGGCTCCCTTTCTGCATTGACCATCCACTCCTTGACCTTTTCGGATGCGGCCTCTGCGGCAAAATCCCTAAGCTCGGGCTCTACCTCAGCCAAAATATGTCCTGGCAGGTACCCTATTGCAGGTGTTAGCGCAAGGCAAGAGCCTCACAGACAAGACGTGTTGGACCAACAGGCAAGGAGACGTCGAAAGAATATGTCCGATGTGAATTGGTTTTCTGCCTTTGGCATAGAGAAAATAAAGCCAGATTCGGCTGTGGCCGGCGCCGCGTTAATCGAAGTCATGGCGAGATAAGCAGCATTAAAACTCCATCACAAGACAAAGCTAGTATATACTTATTATGGCCAACAGTCACTTTATGAGACACCAAACGGTCTCTACTTGAGCCCCTCTCCACCTCTTTCCCTTGAGGCAACGTGAGGGTTTACCGAGGCAAGCCACCGGGGTGTTGATCCCAGAGGCGGGGATTGGCAGGAAGAGGAGCAACGGAATAACAGTAGCGCCCGATCACCTGCACAATGAAAACTTCTTGCAAGGTGATAAGTTAGTCAAAGGAATATTCCAGTCCAAGGGGGGACTTAGGGTTCATACGACAAAGGTATGCCGTAAATTAACATCCTGGTCGTCAGTCCTGGTTATACATACTACTTCAAGCCACCCCAGGAGCAGGACAGCTTACCAAAGTTCGTGAAAGTCAACCACCTGGCTGGTCGGCCATAGCCCAGAATGTACTTGCAATGTGACATCCATGCTTCTTTGGCATTATGTAAGTCTAACATACAATAGGCTGTGACACAAGTAATAGTGCTCAAATGAAAGAGGCTGCTACCCAACAACGCTACTCGTACCATAATGATTCCCTGTTGTCGCTTGTGATTCTTCCCCATTCAAGCAGAAGACGGAATGTGTATATTTGCATGTCTTCTGACCGAATCGCCTTCGCGGCCCATGAACGGCCTTCTTCTGCAATATCTTTGGCGATGTCTAGGCCTTCTTGTGCCTCAGCCCCGGGGTTCTCCGAACTGAAGCCTCTAGATAGATACCAAAACGTACTCCAAAAACCAACTCCAAGCCTTGGATCCGCTGGCACATAATGCTTCCAAGCGACTAGACGCTCATCAAACCAGGTCCGAAAAAGCGCCGCTCGGTACACCAAGCTGCGACTTCTCAAAAATGGAAGAAACCGTCCACTGAACCCAGCACCATCCATATCCATCAGGTGTCGAAACTTCCAATTCGATTCAAACGGCTCAGCATCCGGCAGTCGACTATGAGATCCTCCTGCTCTGTTGGATGGGGCTTGTGCTGGATAAGTCATTTGGCTCCAGCGGGAGAATGACGTCCTCTGTGATTGGCAATCCTGCTTATCGCACTTGAAAACATCCCCCACAAAGGTTGCATTGATACTGCCGCAGCCGATCTGGTCCTGCTGACATGCACCCTTTGCTTGCTGATACGCTTCGTGTACAAATCTTGTCCTCAGAAACCCATCCGACATTCCATGCTTGGCGAATCCATCTGTGCTGGACCCTCGCCAGTACAGGCTATTATGCTTTTTAGTCCAGGACATGTCGGCTGTTGCATCGTAGGTACTCTTGTTTGCAAAATCCCAAGGTGACGGGACTAGAATGTCCGAGAAGCCACGAACCTTTGCCTGGCTAAAAATTGGATGAATATCTCTCGTACCCTCCATATAAAATGGCGACATGAAGAATCCGTATTGGCCTGCTAGATCAGGTTGGTGACACATATCACTCAGTATCCCGCCCCCTCTGGGAATCGGACCGTTCTTTGTTATAACGGAATGCGCCAGAATACAATTGGAGCAAACTTTGCTCCAATCATTCCAATGGTGTTGACGACTAAGAGACCTGGGCGGGCAAGTAGAAGCAACCAACTCGTGGTAGATCTGACGCTGAGCATTCTTCATGAAAACGGGGCGTTGTAACATATTCACATCGTTCCCCTGCAGCATCGAATCCATAGTCTCAAACGACTCTGGCCATGATTTCGCTTCCAGATATAACTCGTTCGTTGCATCATGTTTGCTGTTTTCAATGAGTCGAGATACGCTGTTTTGCCCACGTTCCTCAAGCGCCGTAAGCTGTTCGTAGGGTACTGAGACCCTACATTCATCTGCAAGATTGAATGCAATAAACATATCCGGTAACGACTTTGCAAAGGGATCGATCATCCGTTCAAGTGCGTCAGTCATCCAACGATGTGTTCCAGGGATATTTGGCGATTGCTTCACTGTTCCATTTACAATCTGAAGTCCACCTACATTCTTTTCGCTCTCCTGTATAGCTCGTATAGTTTTGATTCGAATCTCTCTAGGTGCAATACCCCAAAATGGGAGAAGGTCGTCAAAAATCTGATCGAAACTGTCGATGACCAGGGATCCCCGTGCGGTTGCAAACTCGTGCCATTTATGGAAGTTAGGGGGAGGCGGCAGCCCGTATCGTCTTTTATAAGAAATGACAGCGTCGCTTAATGTTTTGCTTGAAGCAGCCTGCGCGGCCCAGTTAGCTGCGTCAGTCGTTGCTTGACTGTGCAGTTTCTCAATAGCCACTCCGAGACTTGTTGCCGGAAGCCCGGCAAACCCCCAGTACCACATCCACAAGGCCGTCATAAAAATAAAGTATAAAAATACGGCAATTTTCCTGAAGTGCATCTTTGGAACACTTAAGGCGGTCTTCAAAGCACAAGAAAACTGTATATCAACCAGCAGCGCCGCGCTGGACGTCACTGTGGCAAGCGTGACAATTCTGAAAGGCTGCAGAGGCGGCATTATTCTCTCCGTGACAATATTTGACCAAAGAGAGGCTAGAAATATGAAGAGCGATATCCGGACGGCGAAAGATGTTGACTCATCAGATATCAAGAGGCTTGCGGAGCACAATATTGTAATCGACAGTAACAATGCATCAAGAACCAAAGACGGCAACTTTTGTAGGTAGAGATACCTGACTTCAGCCTCGTGCGCGTCAAACAAGAAGATGCCTGCGAACAAGATCCCATGTCCAAACAGAACAAGATACAGTCCGTTCTTCAGGTCTCTGGACAGCAAAATGCGAGCCGGGTTGCTCTTCTGCAACCGCATAACGAGGCAGATGATACAAGCATCAATTGTCGCGACAGCTAGCTGCAAAATAGGTACGCTCCGGTTAATAAGAGGGTCTGAGGAGCAAATTACCCCAGTCCGACCTTGTGAGTATGTCAGAGTTACTGACACACATATGGCCAATGCTAGCAGCCAACCGACCTGGACCAGACTGAGTGTCGGATGTGTTTCACCGTCCCGTATCCGAACTGCTGTGATCCTGCATATATATTGCACTAGATATACTAATAGTGGCAAGTAAGCCCACTAATATTGTAAATATATGTTAGTAGCGATGTAATTCATAGCAACAATTCTGTAGGGCGTCTTACATGTGCACCTGTCCACGAGCATTGGGTTTTACTAGCCACAATGCTAAATAGTGTTGTTCTACACGTAACACATGCGGCAAACAGGCACGGAGCAGCAAGTCCACGCGTAAAGTATTTTGCCCAAGACAGGCAATAATTGCGTGAACAATTCTGTGGCAATACTTGGCTCGATGAGACTGTCTCGGCCTGCCCATCCTGAGGATAAGCGCTTGTCCATTGATACGAGTTGAGCCATTCCAACGTGTTGTATGCTGCCAAGGTAAATACTAACGCAGTCACAATAAAATGAACAGGGTATTCTTCGGCGGTCAGCTAATAATTTCCAAATTTCAGGTCAGTTTAGGACGCTGTTGCTGCGTACCGAATGAAGCGCTAACATCATGACGCTTTGAGAGAACAATGATGCAAAAAGCCTGTCCGCTAAACAGTTAGCACAACTCCCGTGCATGATTACGGCTTTCTGACCGATCATATTAACAACATTTGTATTTGGACGGCTGTTTCCTGCGGGGAGTAAGGGGACGTATTTACATTCTTGCCGGTGCCCATCGAGGTAAGGCAGGCATTTCGAAAGTAATGCCATTCATGGTTCTTAAAATTGCATTGCCTCTGGTACAGAAGCTAATCTAGCAGTTGGAGGTAAAGATTTAAGAACTTAAACTTGAAAACCGGTGGAAAGCATTTTTGTTTTGGTACTGGTTTGCTTTTTAGTCACGTTTTGCAACGTATGATGCTAAATGAGCAACAGTGATACATATCGGAACTTCGTATTGCAGCCACAACACGGTTAGCCATAACGCCTAGTGACGAATTCACACCCGCTTTTGGTTCTTTCAAATTTAAATTAGGCAGGGTATTTGTGGCAAGGCTCATGTAGGCAATGTTACATCGCTAAGAAAGAGATGGTGACAACTTGTTAGACGGGTTCGACCGCGGGCCGCAATATTAGTTACACAAGAACAACTCAAAGGGAGATAGCTACAAAGCCTACGAAATGTTAGAAATATAGCCTAAAGCGTTAGGCCTAATATTTGCCTAAAAGTTGTAAGCCGCACCTTAAATTTAGTTGCTGCTCTGATTTAAACAGCGTAAACAGGACAGTTTAAGCGCAAATAAGGTTATATTTAGAAGATAAATAACTACTTAATAAAGCAGTTAAAGATAAATCTAATAATAAAAGTACACAAACTAAGAGCTTCTTACAGCTGCTTGAAAAAAATGGCGAAATAAACAGTACTCCATGCAATTTCACGTCTGCATTTGGCAACATTTTCTACCTCGGAATCTCCATGAGCCCTAACATATAACTGTCAAGCAGCTGACAATGGTAGCTAGCATGGCAACCGAGCTACTAAGTAGCCTTGTTGCGGAGGAGCCTTTTCCTTTGACGTCTATAACAGTTCCGTACAGCTGCGGCTCATAGGCTTTAACAGGTGGTCGTTCATCAATTGTCCCATTCCAACAGTACCGAGTGAAACACTGGTTGCACTTTTCTGGGATCGTCGTTTTGGTTCGCTCGAAACTGCGATGGAGCATTGCACAGCTAACACAAGTTGACCAATCTGCATCGCGAGTGCCATTTAATTGTGTTGCGAGGGCCCAGCCGTTAGTAATCATTGCATCGCGCTCACTGTTATTGAGGGCCAAAGAGAAGGTCGAGATGTTAGAGTGAAATTGGTAGGGGTAATTTGGTAAATATACAATGAGTGGTGCTGCATGGGTGGTGTTGGTTGAATTGCAGCCAAAAAACGTCGGCCTGGTATTGAGACCGAGATTAACAAACGAATTGCGTCCAGGCACCACCGGGAAGCTTGTGCCGTTGGAGATGGAACTAAGTGAACGTTGGTAGGTAGCCATTGGCGCGGCACCGTCTGGCCATGAGTTTGTATCGGCAGACGAGTCAACTGAGAAAACAACATCTACTTTTCGTTCGAGGAGGAGATGAGGGTGGTACGGAACATTCTGTCCGTCTTCGCCTCCATCGACGAGTATGAGGTGATCCGACGCCGCCGCCTTATTGACTGCCTTGTTCCAGCCTTTGAATGGGTTCGGTGTCCAGTCGGCAATATCATCGTTGGCATCCCCAATGGCGGTCAGAATATCAAGGATGATCTGAACCAGGAACTTTGGGACACCCTTTGGAACGTATTTGCTGTCGCCATCCTTAAGGCGAAGAACAATCTGATTAAATAGACTGCTAGACGTGCCCATAATGTAGCCGACGTTGTCAAATCCAGCAATGCACTTTTCGTTATCAGCAAGCTTGCCATTGTCGAATTTGGACCCGACATATTTGAGTGGCACAAATCCATTCAATGAAGGATCGGTTGAGCCCAGCTCCCATGGGTTAAACTCGAACAAGGCGTCTTCAATTGTTGTGTTCTTTTCCCCCGGAGCGCGGCTATCCGCAACGAGGAACGGTAGTGGTGTTTTTGCTGAAGAAAAGTCGGCGTCGTCTGCAATGGACGAAAAAGTATATCCCGGACCGCCGTCTTTGGCGTTGACAAGCTGGAATGACAGCATGCGGCCCCAATAGTCAGTGATTGATCTATTATATCCGGCATCATGCTTTTTGTCTGCCTGATCAATAATAGTTTTGAAGTAATCCTTGTAGTCCTTTGGTCCTGGTGGCGGTCAGCACAGTCATGGGGGTAAAGGGAGCAAAAGTGACTTGCCTTCTAGGATGGACTGCCCAAACTGCCAGATGGACCCTGAGTTGACCGCATTTTGGACCGTGGTGAAATTGTTCGTGTATATACTACCAACAAGCCATCCTCCGCCTGACAAGCCTGATATGTACGTTGAGCTTTGCAAAAGACCGCCGATATTGCCTTTTGTTGTGCTGCCGGGTGATCTACTGTCGAAAGCTGCAACTGCTCCAGCACCGTTTAGCATCGCACGATATCCACCTCCCGAAACAGCGATGCCAACATTGGGGAGCGCAGCAGAGTCAGCCTTTGCCCCATTCAGATACTTGTCGCTGTCGAAACCTGGAATTGCATTTCTTTTGAGAAAGTCTTTGATGTGAGAGATGGTCTCTGTTCGACGCCTTGGAAGCCATTCTTTTTCTTGTGGGCTGAGAGATGATCCGAGGCGGACCTCTGGTCTCTTGCTCGGGCAAGTAACTGCCCCAGGTGCATATCCATCGGGAGCCTGTGGCGTTGCTCGCTCATACAAGGCAACTAAACATGGTCAGAAGACTCGATCTCGAATTGTTTATGGGCGTCCACCACTTACACGCGCTACTCTGAGCAGCTCCAGAGTGAACGACAGCCGCATGGGCAGCCCACGGCAATGTCACATCTGAAATGGCAAACGCAACCGCCACGATCCATGCGGGATGTTGCATCGTCAACGATGAAGGAAAGGCGATTCACGTTCCAGTGCAGGCTCACAGAGGTAGTGAAATCGAGGGCGTGGGCGCCGAAAATCACGTCGAGTCCACTGTAACTCAACAAGATCAATGTAAGAGACACGAAGAGGGAAAAAAAAAACTGAAAAGGCGGAACAACGGAAAGCTGCGCTGTTTGGAAACGCCCAGAGCTGATATATCATCTGTATGACACGGCCTGCTCGGACATGGAAACTCCCCACCAGCTCGGCAAGCGGCCGAAAAGGGCGAGTCGTTGCGCCTTCAAGATTCAGCCAACAGGGCGCAGCAAGCAAGCAAAGACCCCTGTGGAGGTTCAACAACCAGTTGGATTGCTCAACGTATGGACAAGATGGCGGCGAAGTCGTGGCGTCTCTGTACCTTGTCGGGCCTTTCGGCTGACCCTGCCGGACCCTGCATTAATATGCCCCAAAGGGGTAATTCCCAACGGCAATTTTGGTGTTTTGGCGCCCGGTGTGATTGTGAATGACTCCAGGTCCGCTTCAAAAGGATGAGACTGGACAATGACACAATGACGTTGCAATGGCGGCGACTCTGCCACAGTCGACGTACATACTTAGCAAAACAAAGCCTACAGAGCAATGCTGCATGTACACAATTCTTATGCCCTTTCTGGGATGCCCTCCTCCTTGAAACCCGACACTCGCATCTCAAACTTGACAAAACTATTGGCCTTTTGTGTCAGCCCGATGCATCCCGCAGGTGATGCAACAGCCAGTTCCGAAGCAAGAGTTTCTGGAGGGCGCACGGCCACACATTTCACTTTGTTTTTTGTCATTTCTTTCGGCCAGGGTGCCTCTAACAGACCTGATTGTTGTTTATTACTGTTTCCAGCGGCCGCCGACATGTGGCAGGTCCACAGGTTAACTGCCGTCTCAGTTTTTCGTGTCGATTTATTACGCTAAGCCTCTTAGAACTAGTCAGGTCCTTAGAGCCAACTGGCAAACGTCAATGCATGGAGTCATAATCTATGTACCGGCCGATACTGGTGCTCGTCTCTTGGTCCCATGAACAACTGTTGATATGTTGTATTCTGAACTTCGGACTAGTCGGTATTCAAGCACCTCTGCCTTGGTATTCGGAGCTGAGCAATCCCACAACGGGCTTGGTAAGTATTGTGTAATAACTAATAACCAATAACTGCTAGTACCATGGCCCAAAGAACCAGTCTTGTCAAAGGCTGGACAGCAAAACCATTGTGGTATTCTCGATGCACTTTCGTTGTGATTCAAGAGTGAGGACTAGATGGGCAACTAACTTGGTAACTCTCCGGCTCACTAGGATGTGCATGAAAGGTTGCAATCACCCTTTTTTTCCCTTCGTTTTGACAACCTGGGAACACATTAGCCGGGCCATGTAGCATGATTTGCACGCCCTCTGTATTAGCCACCCAGTTCCTACCCAGTAGAAAGGGCTGTCGATCAACAGCCTCGCGATCAATTGTGTGAGTCGTAAGGGTAAATTGCGCCAGCACCCGCTTGCCCTTCACTGCCATCGTTGGTCTGGGCTCAGCTACGGGACGAGACATTGCCAAGGAGTCGACTACAGACTGGGCATTAATCGAAGACTAAGAGTGCTTCGGTTTTAGTGGCAATCTTCAATGTTGTCAATAAAATGCAAATAGAGATCTCATGCTCATGCAAAGGTAGGTTTACTTCTTTATTTTTATTAGGTCAGCCGGTACTGGTCCAGTACCACCTGGACGAGCTGGCCTTGGCAGGGCTTGGCATGTTACTACCAGATGACGGGAGAAGTCCAATCAGACATTTTCCGGGCAGATATATATGACACTTGCACAGAAATAAAGCCCGCCTCTATGCTCATCATGATAACGAAACACTGACGTTCTAATGGCTGCTCCGGGGTTCATACGTGTAGACAAGCTATGACGGATGTACGAGGCCAAATGAGTCGACTGTTAACATCGTCAGGGGACGGGACTTCTTAATATTAGTAAGTTAACTTGAGCACCGGTGGTGGCGTTTGCAATGCTCACTTGGCAACGAGCAATTCTACTATACAATGTTTCCGATCGGCTTTGGCAGTTAACTCATTTTGCTGTCTCAGCCTATGCATTTAAAGTATGGTACGTCAGTCATATCAATGGTTACAGTCGTAACATACAAACATTTGCTATCCATGGTGTGCTACAGAATTTAACGGCATTTGAAGTTGACAAAATTGTTCTTTGGATCACTCAGTGGATCTCCAGCGCCACATCCGTTACCTAGACACAATGATAATATCACGTATGGGCCGACTCGGCAAGGGACGGACCCAGTCAGCGACCCGAGTCCTAGGCAGCTAACCACAAGAAGTAATCAGAGGCCAAGATTTGGCGCGACTCACTTCAAGTTGCCATGCCACTATGGCCCCGTCGGCAATGGACGGCACCAGGCTGTAGACGCTTCCTTTACTCTCACCACAATGAGCAATATCTGGTATTGAATCAGTTGTTGCAGGTATAAATAATGCCCAATTTCGCCCCCCACTTCATACTCAACCATAGTTGAACATCCATCACATTGTTCAACCCCAGACGGCTGAACGAATGGTAAATAATGTCCTTCTCCGCCGTCGACATGCAAACTAATGGCACTGTTGAGCCCGTGCTAAACATTATCAAGAATGGCTTTGGTGCTGAAATAAGGGGTCTTGATTTTGCTTCCGGTGTTAGTGAGGAATCATTTCGTTTTCTTGAGGATGCTGTGAGAAAAGTAGGTTCTGGAATTCTCCTGCTAAAGCAGAGTTCTCAACGGAACAGGCTTATCTAATGCAACTATTAGCATGGCTTTGCAGTTGTTCGCCGTACTCGACTAAATGACGAAACACATCTAGAGCTTGCTCGGAAGTTTGGCGAGCTAGACGATGTGACTCCTTACAACATTGCCGGTCGAGTTCATCGATTGAGGTATAATGAGTTGTTTGATGTTGGCAACATCGATGCCGATGGCACTATTACCGATCTAAGCAGTCCCCGCGGGGAGGCAAACAAGGTATGCAAACGAAGCCAAAACCCCAAAGTCTATGATCGTGATGACTAATATCATCCAGGGAAATGCTCTGTTCCACACAGATTCCAGTTTCAATCCTCGACGAGCAGGCTACTCCTTGCTTCTCGCTCATGAGCTCCCTCCGCCTGGGACAGGCGGCTCCACCGCATTCGCCGATATGAGAGGAGCCTATCGTGATCTCGACCCAGAGTTTACAAAGTTGCTGAAGGAGAGCGACTTCGTTGCTCGCCATTCTATCCTTCATTCCAAGAAGCTGGCTGCTCCTGAGCATTTCAAGGATGTCGACCCAGCGAAACATTTTCTGAGCCGCCACAAACTGGTACAACTTCACGAAACTACTGGGATACCCACACTTTATCTCGCCAAGCATATTCACTCTCTTGAAAACACATCGCCTGGGGAATCGCAATCCATTCTTGACAGACTTTTCGAACACGCAACACAAGATAAGTATGTAGTAGAAGTTGAGTGGCAAGACGTTGGTGATTTGGTAGTTTGGGACAACACTTGCACTATGCACCGAGCCGTTGGGGGAGAGTTCCTCACCAAGTATAGGCGAGACATGCGGCGCGCAACAGTACATGACGACAGCAGTCAGGCTTGGGGATTGAATGAACACACAAATGAAAGGATGGGCCTTCCTTGATTCCAGATCACCCAACAGTGCTGAGGCACCAAATACTCTAGCGATGTCTGTGTTTTATGGTGGCCACGTCGATAAACTAGACTGTAGCTAGATTTGCATATACACTTTGCCGACGTCTTGCAAAAACCGAAATGCCAGAGTCGGTGACAGTCGCGTCATTTTTGCAACAATTTTCTCGCAGTCAGCTACGCACACCATCATATCGTCCCCTGATTCCATTCAATGTCTCGCCTGAGAAGCGCATGTTTTGACTCCATGCAAGCTTAGATTTTATAGTTGATTTGTCGGTCACTCATTTCCTTTCGATTCTTAATCACTGCACGAATTTCGAGAATGACTTGTGATAGGCAGCTCTCGGAGGTTCACTCATCGGTTTTGCTTTACCATGCGAGCTAATGCCTGCGATTCTTTCAAAACTGCCAAATGTTGCCAAGAGTAAAATTGTTGAACTCTTCAATATCGTAATCCGACAGTGGAGGTAGGGTTATTTCAAAGTCGTCGCTTTGCATTGCAAGTGAAGAAATGTCCTGGTGTCCAGCAGATGTCCCTCCAGCAGCTACTTGGGATGTTCCACCTTCTCGGTTTCGAAGCTCCCGGTCAGATTCACTTGCGACCGGAGGGCACTGCCCAGTCATGGCTCTGAAATCAAGTCTCTTGAGCAAATTGCTGTATGTACGCCCAATATGTGAGTCGCTGGATGCAGTTTGGCCAAGGCTTGCTATCAGTCCATCGGCGAGGGCAACAATTTCTTCTCGCTGGGTTTTAGATCGAACAGCTCCAGCCCGGCTTGCCTTGTAAAGAAACACCGAAGCATACACGCTGTATCTGCAAGGCGATTCGTCCGTTAGACATTGACGAGGACAATTCCGTGCGCCTTGTAACGACAACACTCACAAGTAATACCGAGATGGCAGGTAACGCAGGTCGGTTTGCGAATCAGCGTCATTCATGAGTGTGATTATGTTTGTTGCCGCATCTATCGCGTCAAAAACGTAGCGTCCATCTGGTGATCTGAGTATGCCAGCTTCAAATGGATGGGTCAAGCCCCGTTCGCGGTCTCGCGGATTCGGACTGCGTCTCCTTTCGGCCTGTCGTCGGGCTAGAATGGCCTGAAACGAAAATGCGTTCACGTAAAGACAGACATATTCAAATAGCAAGAATAAGGGAAGTCTTAGTTTCGTCGACACCTGGATGTCCCTCCACGTGGTATGCCAAGATTGCGCCGCGCGCTGAAAGTCGTCTAGATAGCGACTGTAATCCCCATCACGGACCATAATTCTGGTGCGCTCTTGAGATGAGTACAATATCGCGTGAGCATTGTGAAGAATCTGTGTTAGCTCAATAGTTGCCTCTAAAACCGAGGTATAATTTTCACCGCATCCTGGAAGTGTGGTCAAAGTTGGAAAGTCTTTGGCAGTGAAACGGGTGGAAAGAGAAGGGCCCCTGGACCAAAATGACTGGCCCAGACGGGCAGAGATTTGTCGATCAGCTATGTATATGACTATACGCCCGGTTAGTAGGTGTCCTTGGTGCGAATCGAATCCATCAAACATACAGGTCCATATGAGCCTCTTGTATTCTTGTTGCTCTCGTGGTTCTTGCTGGTCAACATTTCTAAAAGCAGCCGTGTCAATACGCATTAGATACCCATATCGTACCGCCAGGCCGATGAGGGACCACGCCGTCCTGTCTTCTCCGAATACATGATCGAAGTCTTCGCTTGTAGACTGCTCCAGCATGGAGTGCGGTAGCCATTCAGACAAAAGAAGCAGGCCCTCGACCACACGCGACTTTTGTGTCCAAGGAACTGCTAGAGTTATGTCCAACAGAAGTTGCCTGGTATGTGCCCAGCAGTGCGAATGCATCCCCAAATGCTGAGGGGAATCTCGGGATGCAATGGTGAGAATAACGCCAAGGAGGAAATGGTCTGACTTTTTGATCAGTCTCGCAGCTGAGAGTCCAAGCATGTACGAGGGTACTATGGGGCAAAATGGATGATAATTCTGGCAGAAACTTGATGACATTAGTCAGACGATGCGCATCTTTGGGCATGCTCGATGTCAAAGGTGGTATATTGGCACGCATACCTTTCAAGCAGCTGGAACACCACCTCGAGAGGTAGATTACCGGCCATTACCAGTTCAAATCCATCAAGGCTATCACCTGTCAACATTTCCGACGGTGTCATGTTGTCGAGATTGTGTGAAGCTACAGGTCCAAGCGCCTACAGCAATTGTGGCTATCAGAATGGGCAAACAGACGTACGGAGCGGGCGACATACAGCATTTTCGTGTTTACTAGACCCAGCAAGAATGCGAAGAGCGTCAGCAGGGTTTCTAAGCTCTGTATGCGTTTCGTGATACATGGCGCCAGTGCCGTCTAGGTTTTCAGGGCCGTCGGTTTGGTCCTCCATGGATGGCGATATGGAGTTCTCGATGCCCCGGCGACGAGCTGTTGACTGGCGCTTTTGCTTTCTGCGTCTCGCTACATTGCCACCTCTATTCGAATTTGCAAAGGCGCAATTGCTGCCAGAATTGTAGCAAGATACACAAGGTGGTTGTTTCGGCTGTCCAACTCCGTCTCTAGCCGATGCAGTCAGGTAGGATTTGGTAAGTATTGCATCAGACATCAAATGGAACATTGTACATGGTGCAGGTCTGCCGTGTTCTCCAATTACTTACAGGTCACATTTCGTCTTGCGGCTACGACACCTCACGCAAGCACGATAGCCTCGTTGACCCGTGCTCGGGGTCATATTTGCGCTGTCAGCAAGACAAGGGAGTTGCAAGTATTGGGCCGGGCTGGAGACGAGGCCAAGTTTCAATGTTCCCAGCGCTTGATGGTGTATCCGCCAACCGCGGCGTTCTGTGGCGACCGATACTGCTAATAACGAGGATTGTGGCTGTTTATTATGGAGATTGGACGCTAATAGTTTGCCTTCAGTGTTTATGTTTGAGCTTTGGGCGAGTTAATCTACGCTAGCAGCAGCCTTGATGGTATGGTCGCACTTTGGCAAGCCCTCAGTTGCCCCAATCTTGCACGTCGGTTAACTAGCTGAATGCTGAATCGTTGGCTGTTGTGAACATTTGAAGTGTCTGGTCTGGTCAAGTCCACCAAATAGCTTGGCTCAGTTAACTCTCTGAACAGCAAATAAACTAAAAACCGGACCAGCTGGCCATTTGGGAGGGTTTTAACCCGAAATTTGAACTTCCAGTCAGTGACCATGTCCAGTATGCGCCATTACGTTTTCCCACTAACCAATTTGCAGCTGCTATCTAACAAGGTAAAAGTCTGGTACATGCCTGTGGTCATGTCCAGAGTCTGTGGATGAAGACTATCGTCAAGTGCCTCTAAGCTAACTTGACGACAAAGACAAAGGTCAAAGTAAAAAGGCAAAGAAACGAATCAAAAAGGGGCCAGACATCTGGAAGGGATAGATACTTACAATGCCAAACGATCTGTTGACCCTTGTCGCAGGCTACACACGGGATGAACTGTCCCACCAGACCATGTCCAGTGCCCCGAATCGCATAAGCCACGCCCTTCAATGTCTCACTGGTCCCTTGTTCCTGACTGAGGCAAAATGAAACCAGACTTCACAACCTCCATCAGATGTCATCCAACCTTCAGACGCATCGGGACCAATTCCACCACATCAGCATCGCGAAATGCGTGCAACCCTCAGGAGATCATGCGACTCCTGCGCCAAAGCAAAACACCGTTGCGATCTTCAAACTCCCCGGTGTTCCCGCTGTGTCAAAAGAAAGGCAGATTGCGTCTACGCCAACGAGCCACTGACTTCTTCATCCTCGTCTCCGGACAGCTCGGGACAGTCGAGGTCCCTCTCGCCGCGCCAAGATGATGCTGATGCTGCTGCATTGACAACTTCACGTGCGGCTCGCATTGCCATACCACCTTCAACGCCGTTAGTGAGACTGGTCAATCCGGCCAACTCATCTTACGACCCATTTGATTCGTACCCCCCAACAAGACTACACAGGGCTCATGTCCAACGTCTCATTCACCATTGTAAAGAAACACTTAAAGTTACTATCCATTGATAGGTACAGAAACAAGCTAACCATCATAGTCCTGTCCAGTATCGCGTTTCAATATTACCCGCTTGACATGAGCATGAAAAGCAATCCGTTCATCGTGTCGTGGTGGCCGCTTGCCCTGGAAGATCCTGCTCTTTTCCACGTGTCCCTTCAGACTGCGTCACTGGATGAAGAGCTACGGGCACAAAAGGGCTTTGCTGTGTCAGATCTTCTCATGGTGGACTCAGTCGCAGAATTGAGAAAAAAGCTTCAACAGCCCACGTCTGCAGTCCAGGACGAAACAATTAACGCCGTTGTTACCCTGGCAGCAATCGAGGTGAGGAAAATGAAACATGTCAACAACGACAATTTGTCTGCTACATGCATGCCTAACCTCGAATCTCATGGACAGCACGGAAAGGGAAACTTGGAATCGAGTGCAATGCACATCGGAGGGGTAAAGAAGATGATTGCTCTGAGAGGTGGCATTAGTCAAGTGAGGCGCACAAATCCCCTTACGGCTCGAATGGTTTCATGGTAAGCGGTCGATTTTATGGCATTCGAAAACAGTACACTCTTACTGAGCACTGCACTATTACAGGGTCTCCATGCTCGTCACTGGTCAGCCGCAATTCATAATCGGAGATGATCCCAGTGGCCACGGCAAGGGAGACGAGATGTTGCCAACTTTGCAATGGAAGCTGGCTCCGACCGACTTGAATCCTAACAACCTAGGGCTGGAGGGATTTGTCATTGAACCGATAGTCAGCTCTACGCTGGCTCGTCTTCGCCATATTCTTCACCATTCACAAATCTCAACCCCCGAGTTGCATGACCTGACTTGTTTTGTCGTTCATGACCTTCTCTCGTGCAATGAAAGCGAAGATAATCGCTATGCATTATCCGAATCCCTTCGATTCGCATTGATCTTGTACATGCTTTTCATCCATGGCACAACGTATTATTCACACCTCCACCTCGCGGATTCTATTGCAAAACGACTCAAAAAGCATCTACAAAGCTTAGCCACTGTGGGCAGCTGTCCCGAATCACTAAGAGTCTGGATCATCTCGCTTGGAATGATGTCTTCGTTTGACCGCTTTGACCGCGAATGGTTCTTTACAGAAGCTCTCTCGGCTAGAGAGGCTCTCGGCCTCGATTGCTGGGATGACATACCCGCGCACCTCCAAAATGTGCTATGGTTAAAGACACAGCCAGAGAACATGTTCTGGTCAGTGTGGCAAGAAGTATTCAGCGGGGACAATCGATGAGAATTCACAATTTTGTGTCAAGCTACTTTCTTCTGATCTTGAGCGAGAGCTTCAATTCAACAATCAAACTTGAATCCAACAAGCCCACCATGACAAGACCTGCCAGGCTCGTACCAGACCAGAAGCCATCTGTGCATCAATAATGTGTCTGGTCTGGTCTGGTTTTTAATGCATCGGAGTCTAGTACTAATTTGTCCTAGATCCCGCAGCCCCCGAAACGCAACACCAGAATGGAGCCCGTTGCCGCAATGCATCCACCGAAGCAACGATCATCCACAGACTACTATCAAACGTCGGAGTCTAATACAAACTAGACCTTGACCTTACAAGTCTTGCCATCGACGTGGGCTTGACATGCAGGTTTTTGGCGCTCAAAATGTCTAACGGCAGACAATACTGCCATGGTTGGGCTGAGATTCCAGTCTTTTCCTTCCTAGCAGTGGCCTTTGGAAACCCTGCCAGGTACAGCGCCGCTCATTATTATCCAACCAATTCTTTCTTGAGACTATCTACTACGATGCCTATATAAGGAACATCTTTGGTGCTCACGGAGGACATGTTGGCCAATTCGCCCTCATTTTCTCACAAAACTTCGTATTGCAACCATGGAGCGGAACGCAACCGAATCACGGCCACCTACGTATCAAGGTAGACCAGACGGGCTGGGCACTTGTTTCTCGAGTTGGAGCTATTGGCAGCTTCTTTTGACTGCTTTTTTGGCTATGACTATCTATGATCAATGTATGTCGACATGCGTCAATACCGTTTGTGTATGACACGAGCAACTAACCCAGTCACCTCAGTGCTGTACATATATCGTAAAGGCTCCATTCCAGGACCCAGGTTCAAAATACCTCTGATCGGACCTTTTATACAGGCTCTATACCCCAAATTCGATTCATACATAGCGCAATGGGCTAGCGGGCCTCTCAGCTGCGTGTCTGTGTTCCACAAGTCAGGATATTCCCCCACGCCCTAGATTGCGCAGCATCTGTTAACTGGCATTGATGCACTTCCAGGTTTGTGGTATTGGCATCCGACAGAGACATTGCTCACAAAGTCTTCAAATCACCCTCATTTGCAAAGCCATGCCTTGTCCCGATCGCGACTGATATCATGCGACCATCAGCTTGGGTCTTCCTGACAGGCAAAGCCCACGCTGAATTCCGGAGAGGTTTGGCCGGATTATTTACCAACAATGCGCTTGCAAGCTACCTCCCGGTCCAAGAACAAGTTTACCAACAATACTTTGACAAGTTTGTTGCCGCAAGCGAGTCCAACTCTGGTGCCCCAATGGAGTTCATGAGTCTTTTTCGTGAGATCAATTGCGCACTATCTTGTAGGACCTTCTTCGGCGAGTACATTTCGCAAGATGCTGTGAAAAGAATTGCAGACGACTTCTACAAGATTACTGCTGCCCTTGAGCTCGTCAACATCCCATTTTCTATTTACATCCCCTTCACAAAGTGCTGGCGAGGGAAGCGTATCGCGGATTCGGTGCAGGCAGAATTCGCAAGGTGCGCCTCGGCATGCAAAACCAACATGGCTAATGGTGGCCAACCAACTTGTATAGTTGATCAATGGGTGCTTCATATGATGGAGTCGCAAATATATCGCGACAGACTTGCTGCGGGCGAGACGGATATGGAGAAGCCGGTCAATTTGATTCGCAACTTCACGGATGAAGAGATTGGGCAGACAATGTTTACATTTCTTTTTGCCTCGCAAGACGCCTCTAGCAGCGCTACTACGTGGCTTTTTCAAGTTCTTGCTCAACGGCCGGATGTTCTTTCTCGACTTCGAGAAGAAAATCTAACCGTCAGAGAGGGAGATCGACGACGCCCTTTTGAGCTCCCCATGTACGAATCTCTCAGTTATACCAACGCCGTAGTGAAAGAGCTTCTCCGCTATCGTCCTCCGGTTATTTTCGTTCCGTATATCGCCACGAAAGACTTTCCGGTGACGGACGACTATACGGTACCGAAGGGATCCATGGTTGTTCCTTCCTGCTACCCGGCTTTGCACGATCCAGAGGTGTATCCGAACCCAGAATCGTTTGATCCCGACCGTTGGATTTTGGGTGATGCGGAATCCAAGCTGAAGAATTGGCTAGTCTTCGGCGCTGGCCCGCATGACTGTCTGGCTCGAAAGTATGTACCACTTACCATGACAGCCATGATTGGCAAGGCCGCGTTGGAACTTGACTGGGTGCATCACGCCACCAGCAAGTCGGAAGAGATCAAGGTTTTTGCTACATTATTCCCTATGGTATGTCACTTTATGAACGACGTTCTGTCCGCTTGGGGTATCCGTTTGTGGGTTCAATGTTGAGCTGACCAAAGTCTGGCTCACTAGGATGGCTGTCGGCTGGTGTTCACGAAGCGACCATAAACATGGAGTGCATCTTGAGAATGGAGTCTTTTGTTGTGCCAAAATAATATGCTAGTCCATTCTCTTGTTATTCACAGCCTTTCTTGGTCATTTCAAGCTACATATGTATTCATAAATCGCCAAAGCCCAAGGCAGGAATTGACCACCTCAATCTGGATCACAAGTCGAGAGAAATCATCAATGTCGAAAATACAAATATCGTCGAATGATTACGCGAATGTCTACCTATGTACTTGGCCGCATCTGCCATCCGCCCCATCTATCGCGTAAATTCATGCGGTATGCCTGTGTGATTATCCGTGTTGAGTTGATATTTTGTTGTCTCTGAGTGCTGGTCTGTGAGATTAATCAGACCAGACACAAGCAAGGATGGGGCAGCACGGAGTCCACCCGCGGGTGTGTGCACTGCTGTGTCTGGTGCATTTGACCACCAGTTGACATGCACAGGTGGTCAGTCGCAGTCTTGACCCAACCAGGCTCCATGGTCCCAGTTCCAGATGTCGCCCACTTCATGCATGTGGAAACTTGAAACACCACATGCAGAGCTCTCCACTGTCCAGATCTCCAAGGGCAGTCTTGGCAGGCTACAATTCATCAGCGTTTCTCACCAACAGAGTCCAAACAACACCATACACCGTCGTAATGGCATAGTGTGTCCTGTAACGGCACACGAGTCCCGATATGTTCGCTGTTTATACATTAGAGGACCCAGGCGATGGTCTTATTCAGGCACCAAAACTCAACTTCAAAAAGTCGCGCCTCGGCTGCCAGCGATGCAAAGCCAGGAAGGTCAAGGTACGCACGCGTCCTGCAGACAGCCGCATCTTGTAAATTCTCATTTGATGGGATAAAGGCTGTCGTACTTGTATTTGATGGTTTAATGATGTGCTGACTGTGGTGTAAAGTGTAATGAAGAGCGTCCAAAATGTCAACACTGCAAGCGTCATGGCACCTCGTGCATTTATGACAACCTTCGAGGTACAATTACGTCAACTGGAAGGAAATCAAGACCAAGAGCAAATAACAGTGCGGTTGAAACACAGGCGTGTAAGGATGAGAACGAAGGTGACATTCCAGAGAGCCGCGAGCGACGGATGCTAGAGATCGGATTGATGCGTCACTTTGTGACCAAGACCGGGCCAGAAACAGCAATTGACGAAGTGACCCAACCCTTGATATGTGAGGCGGTGCCAGATCAGTCTCTCAACTGTGACTCTCTGCTATACGCCATGTTTTCAACAACCGCGCTTCATCAGGTCTGCACTCAGCATACTCAGGATCCATCATCCACAATGGCGGTACATCGCAGATACCTGTCAATGGCCTTGCTTAGGCATCAACAGTCTCTTGACCACATCGCTGCTGACAATTTAGATGCTATCTGCCTAACTTCTGCCATGCTGCGTGTATGTTCCTGGGCAATGCTCCAGACACGAACACGGCAACCATACTCACCCCCGATGGAGTGGCTCATGATATCTGGAACCGTTACCGCACTTCATCAGAAGGCGTGGTCAATCGCCAAAGACCGACCCCATTCCATTGCTTATAAGTACCTGAGCAGCCCGAAGACCATGGAGAATGCGAAAAAGTCTGGTGAAGGCTCAATGCACAATTTCGCATATTTACTCACGCGCGACGAGACCGATGTCGACACAGAACTGTGGGATGGAGACACAGATCAGGCCTATGTCGAGGCGCTGAACTTCCTTGGGGAAGCACAACGGTCAATGGAGGCAGGCCTCGAAGGGGATGCTTGCCGAAAATTGATCATCTTCCCTATGCTGATTCGAAAAAGGCTTTTGAGCCTAATAGGAGAGTCCCAACCACGAGCTTTAGTTTTGCTCGCACATTTTTTTGCCTTGACGAGTAGGTTTGGTCACTTCTGGTGGATTGGACAAGGACCAGCGCAAGAAGTTCAAGCAATTGCGGCGGAGCTGTCGTCTATCTATAGGTGGAAGCGAATGCTTGAGTGGCCCCTTCGTAGGCTAACATCACAAGTGCCAAGGTAGTTGTAAGGTTGGATGAACCTGTTGGCTTTTTCGTTCACCCGCTCGTGGAGTGGAGTGGTGTCAGCCCGTCAATCGCTGCTCCTTGCATATAGATATGGAATTATGTTTCAGCTTATGCCACTTATTTGCACAACGCTCGGCTTACACAATTGCGACAAGGCGCAATGCCTGCATCAGCGGCACAACTTGTTTTTGTGCAGGAAGCAAAAGACCAGTTTGAGGGCAATTTGCCTTGTGCCACATGATTCAAGCCCAACTGATTCCAAAGCAGACTTCGCTTCAAAAACTGGAGTCTAAAATGTTGGACAGTCATGAGGAACAGTAAGACCTAGGCAGATCTCGGCATTCGGATTCGGGTTGGCACCAAGTGAGGGCATCGTTCTCGGGTAATCCTAGACAGGTTAAGCTTGGTGGCGTTCAGGCGTCCTTGTTAGGAAAGTCCTGACTTCTAAGCATGAGGATATCAAGTTCGCCATGAAAAGCGTTACTTACACTCCGCGTCATCAAGTTTGAGGGACAAAGATTCTGGTATACCTCGTTCTAGGGGCTGGGCCGTTGAAGGTCGGTGAAGGTATAAATATGGCTTGTTCCCCCACTGATACCATCGCTCTTGCGTCTATATCAAACAATCTACTTGACGCAACAAGATATCCCGACGACTTCTAACTTGCGTCATTCAAAAAACATCACCGCCCATCACAAACAGTCTGCATCGTCAAAAGACTCACTTTTCCACCTAAAGTCATACCACGCCTACCATGGTTCGATTAAGTTCTGACCAATCCTTTCACTATGAGATGCTTCGTGTGTTAGCGGGTGCAACATATCAAGCCTCCGATGTTAGCGAGGTGCTTAACGCCGCCGATTGTGTTATACCTGGCGATATCGAAAGTTTCTCCTCAGCGTTTCTCAACCTTGCCAGCCGAACTCACAGCATCGCAGAAGGCATTAACCACAAGAAGTATCCCGTGTCAGCCCGCAATGCTCGGTTCCGAGAGGCAACCTACTATCGAGCCGCCGATTTCTACTTGCACGGGAAGTGGAACGACGCACGCGTTACGGAACTCTGGGAAAAACACCGCAATGCTTTTGACAAAGCCATTGAACTACTTCCGCAACCCGCGGAGCGCGTAGAGCTCCAGGCTGATGGCTTCACCGTCCCGGCAATCTTTTACGGCTGCGGTCAGTCAGGACCAAGACCGACGATCCTGATGTGTAACGGCTATGACGGGGCCCAAGAGGAGATGTATCACGCTGCAGCAGAAGGTGCATTGCAGCGTGGGATAAACGTGATCACATTCGAGGGTCCCGGCCAACCAACTGTTCGAAGAGAGCAAAATCTTGGTTTTATCCTGGAATGGGAAAAGGTTGTGACACCTGTTATGGACTACGCGCTTTCACGGGAAGACGTTGACCGAAATGCTGTTGCACTGATGGGATACTCTTTCGGTGGCTTCCTCACCCCTCGTGCAGCAGCTTTTGAACACAGGCTTGCTGCCGTTATTTCCATCGGAGGCGTCTTCAACTTTGGGAAAGTAATTTTGGGCCATATTGGGCCTGAAATGGAGGCCTTGTGGCGGGCAGATAAGAAGGATGCTTTGGATGAGGCAGTTAAAAACCAGGTTCTCAATCCCGAGACTCCAACAACTGTCCGATGGGGCATAGAACAGGGTCTTTGGTCTTTCAACCTGGAGTCACCGACAGAATGGGTCACACAGACTCTGAAATACGACCTCGACGCTGTTGTGGACAAGATTCAATGCCCCGTCTTTGTCGGTGATGGGGAGAGTGAGCACTTCTTCCCCGGCGAGGCAAAGCAACTGGCTTCTAGGCTTGGGGAGAAAGCAACCTATCACATATTCAAGAATCAAGACGGTGCCGGCGAGCATTGTCAGGTTGGTGCATCTCAGTTGATGAACCAAGTCGTGTTCGATTGGTTCCACCAACTGATGGAGAAGAAGTAGAATGGAAATGTTTGGGGGGGGGAACTTAGAAACTGTACTACTAATTACCCAATTTTGGACCGGGATTCCCACCAACAACCAGTTACATCTAAACGAAACAGCAAGAATTCAAACCTGTATTATCCATCTAGTTACTAGACTACTCAATACTGTACTAGCGCTACAAAATCTGTGTGCCCAGACGTGCCGGTTCGAAGTAGTAGTGTGATGTCCTGGGCTGGGTCCGAAAGTGTGTGGCACACTCTTGGAGACGGTTTTGAAGGAGCACCGACGGTCCGTCGCACACCACTGCAAATTCGGGAGCGCAAGTCCAGAAACATTGTTCAATAAGTGGGATACTCGCTTACTACGAGCCTGAACTTCTTAGCGCTTATCCTCTGAGTCGTTCCTGTAAGTGGCATGAATTTGTCTGCACCTCGACTGGGCTAGAGGAAAAAATGTATAGTATCTGTCGGAACCCAAGTGTACTTTACAATCATGTTAACCCTAGTAACTATAAAATCTCTCTAGACGCATAGAATTCTACGCTGGGAATGGTACGTGTGGATATATCAAATTGGATGATAGCAACGGCCGTGACTTGGGACAGCAGGTGCTGGGGATACATTCCCAACTAGCAACATCAAATGTTCGTGAAAGAGGCAGCCTTCTTCAATGATCGCCCCATTGTTTGGGCAATTCAGCCACCTTTTGTTCCAGTTCCGAAAACAAAGAAGGCAATCAAGGTTAAAACGCGGGGCAATGGGGCGGACGGCATGGCGTCAACGTTGAGACGCAAAAGCCATCTCATTTGCCAAAGCCAATCCAGCTCATGCAAGCCTTCTGTCGCCTCACCCACTGCCGTAGTGGCGGCAAGTAGAAAACAATGTGGCCAAAGAGCAAAAGGGAAAATACGAGAACCTAAAAAAGAAGAAGGCGTGCTTGGTTAGGTGACTTGGCCATCCTTTAATAATCGCTAACGCCATGTGGTTCATGCTGCTTGAGCCCTGTAAGATCAAAATCCAAATTCTCCATGTATCCCATACTACCAAGCAGCCATTTCTCAGTCCTATGGCCGTCCCCATCGATTCTGATCTCATGAGGCCAAGAAACTCGCATATGCCACCACTCTTGTTGTTTGTTGATAATGCTGTGTGCGGCACGATAGTTATGCCAGCTTTTACTTTGGGAAAACAAGTCTAAGTTAGGGACGTTTGGAGATGTTGCCAAGACCATTAGGAACAGCCCCAGCTGAAACTTTATTAGCAACCCCCTTGGGCTAATGTTGCCAAGGCCGATGGCACGCAGCCAAAGTAATGCATATCATGATATAAGCCCATCAGCGCTATGTCATTGAGAAGCAAGGCATCGCTCCCAAGATGGATCACACGAAGGTGGCTTCAAATTTGGCTACAGCCACCGATTCCTACACTTCGCTGGATTCGGATCATCAAGCATCCGGAATACACAACATATTACGCCACAATGATGGATGTAAACAAGTTGGATAGTCGATTTTTCGATGACAGCTTAATGTAATACTTGTGACAGATTTATACGATATTTGTCTGCCACCGACTCTACTCTCGTATTTCATATCTGCCGGTGCGGTACTACGCCTTATGGTTCTGTATTGATTGAGTCACTTACGACCAGTCAACTCGTCCTCAGTACATATTGGAGGGACTTATGAGTTGATAGAAAGAAATTTGGCGTATTTACTAAGCTGAATTTGCAATAAGCTTAAAGCACCTGCCGATTATCTTCACCGCCGGTTCCATACCTTGGTAAATGCCCGGAGCAAATGAGCATGGCTGGGATGTCAAGTGTACATCTGCACGGCCGCCACCTCCTTTATTGAGCGATTCCCGGTTTGGATAGCTTGGGTGCTAAATATACTCTAAAATTATCTCTTTTGACGGATTGCTCCAGATCCAGCCACATATTCACGCATATGGATCAAATCCGAGTAGCGCACCGGGCACGGCAAATGGTCTTGTTTACACGGCTCTCATGGCTTTTTGGCTTTCAATAATTACTCAATACTGAGGCTGAAGATCGTATTTTCTATTCCCTGATTATGTATCTCATTGGCTCCGGTACACTTTGTCCGAGCTGCTACGAGGAGCTTCACTTGAGCGTGAACACAACAGGCATCAGTAGGTCTCATCGACATTGGCAGGGCTAGCCGGATTGTAACCTCTGTCCTACAACCATGAAGGCAAGTGAAGCGGGTGAATCTCTCCGGCGGAAAATTCTATTTAAACAGTGAGGTGATCCATGTTTTCAAAACACAATGGTCGAGTTCTCAGTATCTTGAATCCCGACATAGCTGTTTGCATTTGATACAACAGCAACTCAGCGCTTCCTTCTCTGAGACGTATTCTCTACAGCAAAGCTAGCCTATCTGAATGATTTGCTGCTTCTGCGACTATGTTGTTCAAAACCATTCTTGTTCCCGTCTTGCTAGCCTTGCGCTCTGTGTCAGCCTTCCCGAACCCAGGTGTCGACGACCATGACTTAGAAGCCAAGCGTAGCGAAGGGGAGTTGTTTGGTACACGTACCGACAACAATTGTGGCAAAGACGCATACTGGGATCATGGCAAGCATCAATGCGTCTGTCGTGACAAAGGAAAGTCCTATGACTCAAACACCAAGACATGCAACTGCCCGCATGGCAAAACATGGAACGGCCACGAGTGTGTCTACGATTGTGGCAAGAGTGCTTACTGGGATAATGGAAAACATCAATGCGTGTGTCGAGACCATGACAAAGTCTTTGACCCTAAAACAAAGACCTGCAACTGTCCGTACGGAAAGATCTTTGACGGTCATAAGTGCATTCCTGATTGCGGGAAGTATGCGAGCTGGGACCATGGCAAGCAAAAATGCATCTGCAAGAACAGGGACCAAGAATATGACCTCAAAACGAACACTTGCAAGTGCCCAGATGGCAAGGTTTGGGACGGTCATAGATGCGTCTACGACTGTGGCAAGGATGCCTACTTTAACGACAAGATACACAAGTGCGTCTGCAAAAAGAACGGCATGGAGTATGATCCAAAGACAAAGACATGCAGCTGTCCTAAGGATAAGATCTGGGATGGTCACCACTGCGTATACAAATGCGGACCAGATGCTTACTTCAATCCAAAGTTAGGCAAATGTGTCTGCAAGAAGGACGGCATGGAGTACAACCCACAGACAAGAACATGTAGCTGCCCTAAGGGCAAGGTTTGGGACGGCCACCGATGTGTCTATGACTGCGGCAAAGATGCATACTTCAACCCCAAGTCACACAAATGTGTTTGCAAGAAGGACGGAATGGACTATAACCCACAGACAAAGACCTGCAGCTGCCCCAAGGGCAAAGTGTGGGATGGTCGTCATTGTGTCTATGATTGTGGCAAGGACGCATATTTCAACCCGAAACTACACAAATGTGTTTGCAAGAGAAATGGCCAAATCTTTAATGAACACACCAAGACTTGCAGCTGCCCAGAGGGAAAGTTTTGGAATGGTTGGAAGTGTGAGAATAAGTGTGGCAGAGATGCCAGATGGGACAGCAAATGGCATAAGTGTGTTTGCAAGAAGAACGGCCAAGTCTTTGACCAGCATACCAGGACATGCCGATGCCCAAGTGGCACCGTATGGAACGGCTGGAGATGCGAAGACAAGTGTGGAAGAGAGGCAGACTGGAACAACAAGTGGAACAAGTGCGTGTGCAAGAAGAACGGCCAGATTTTTGACCCTCGTACCAAGAATTGCAGTTGCCCTAGTGGAAAATTCTGGAATGGTTGGAAGTGTGAGGATAAGTGCGGCAAAGATGCCTATTGGGATAACAGGTGGCACAAGTGTGTCTGCAAGAACCATGATCAGGTCTATGACCCTCACTCGAGGACATGCAAGTGTCCCAAGAACAAGACCTTTGACAGTCGCACTAACAAGTGCAAGGATCGACATCATTAAGGTTGGAGCCTTTCGGGCTTGACTGGGAGAAAGGATGGCGATGGGCTGAGTTGAAGCTGAGGCTTCCGTGTTTGTCCCTGGTTGCTAGAGTCATAGTCTCTCATTAATTTCCCTGAGTCCCGATTTAATACAAACTTTTATTGACGACGAATTGGGTGCACTCCTTGGCTTATGGCAATGTCAGCTCCCAAAGGATCTTGATAACGGGTATGATGTTTTGGCCTATTCCCGCACTGGTTTCCCAATCTATTTCTCTGTGATCTGTACCAATGGAGGAACTGATGTGCAACAAGAACAAGCTCAAAATAGAAGTAACCCCACTTAGTCTCCATTTAATTCGTGGCATTGTTACGGGCTTTCGGAGTCTAACATCAACCCCATGCGCCCACCAGGCTGGGCAACATAACGGGCTGACAGTGGGACATTCTCAGCCGCAGTGAAATAAGGCTGTTGATCAACAGAGGTTCTTTTCGACTGGGGGGCTGATTGGGCTTGAGACCTGGGCCGTCTTACGCCTTTTTCTGCCCGTCATTGTCACCATAAATAAATCCTTCCAGGGGTCATCGGTAATGATTCAGGGGAAGCAGGAGGTTGTGAGTTGTGTCGCGTGCCTAAATTGAAAATTTGACCAATAACAATAAACTAAACTAACATCCTCACTTCTGGAGTTTACCTTGTTCGCAAATCCTTATATCACTGACTGGAGAAGGCTTGGCGGCTCTGTCAACTATAAATGAGTATCTTGAGCCCCAGTTCCACAAGCTCGAGTTCCAACCAAGCCAGATCATTTTTAATCTTCAATTCAGTCTTTACATCCCAAAAATGAGGCTGTCAGCATTATTTGTGCTTACAGCCAGCACTTTGGCGGCTTGTCAGAGCCCGAGCAGTTGCAAAGGCGGCGGCAAAAGAAATGGTGCGGATTTTGTCCTTACTGATCAAGGTGTAAACAAGCACCTAGCTCCCCTTTCAAAAATATTCACCAACGCCAAGAAGCGAGTCAATGTGTCCGACGTTTTCGACGATGGAAACCACGCCATGACTGGATCATCAACCAAACTGTCTTGGGAGAAGACCAAGGATTACAATGACGTTGATACAAAGAAGTGGTATCCCCAAGGGATTTCGTCGACGGCCGATGCAGCCGAAGTTGGAACATATGACGGCAAAGACGGCTGGTTGGTGAGCTGGTACAGTGATGAAATTCATCAAGTGCGTATCTCTTTTGTAAACAAAGCCACAAAGAAATACCGCAATGCACTCCTTGTCTATCCCTCAGCCGATGACGACTTCAAGGGTGTCGGAATACATGCAGGCGGCATCATGTGGTACGGAGACACTCTCTGGGTAGTTGACACGTCGAATGGCATTCGAGTGTTTGACATGAGCAATATTTGGGAGGTTGGGTCTGGCGACAAAGTCGGCAAAGTCAGTGCTGGCAAATATTCCGCTGCTGGTTACAAATACGTTATTCCTCAGATCCGGTGAGTACTTGGACACGCAGGCACGAGGCGACAACACTACCAAATGCAGATCTAACTAAGATATCACAGGTGGTATAAATGGACTCCGTCTTTCCCATTCCGGTTCTCTTATATCTCTCTGGATCGCACGGCCTCTCCTGACCGTCTTATGGTTGGGGAGTATCAGCCAGATGAGAAGAATCCCATCCGCATGGTACAGTTCGAGCTGGACTACACAACTCGCACTCTGAAAACCGGCGCGGACAAGAAGACAGCCAAGGGTGTCTGGGCGTACTGTTACGACATTCTGCGAACTCAAGGTGCTGTCCAAGCTAATGGAAAGATTTACGTCTCACGAAGCAACGGCGCCAATACGAACGGAGACATCTGGGGATGGGTCCCCGGAAAAGGCGCGGCGCTTAACAAGGGGATGGTTCCTCCTGGCACTGAGGACTTGAGCTACGACAAGAGAGGCAAAAAAGTGTACACTGTCACGGAACATCCGGGAAAGAGATATATTGTTACTTTTGACTCGACCAAGGTGAAATTTCCTTGAGCGCCTGGTTACACAGACAAGGCACCAGCGCGGTGCGATAATCCCTTTTCGGTTCATTGTATATATTCACCCTTCACGTACTGGCGGGTAGCATTTCTATTTGCAATGTATATTAAACTTGCCGTATACTCTACGTTTCGCCGTTCTGCGCAGTTTTCACAGTTCTAACATGTGAAAAGCATTTCTTGGATAAGGTTTGGTGCCTATGACAAGTAGATCACATATATGGAGTGCAATAATTGCACAACCCCCCAATGTCCGCACCAGCAAGGACTCCTAGGGTATCGACGAATGTTGACTGTTCACCTTTGCCGGTTTCTTGGATGCCCTGCCCCCAAACCCCCATCCAATCTGGTGGGCAACATTTATCGTAACGCCCAAATCGTCCGCCCAAGACCAGACTAGTCCCGGGTTCTTCTGAAACATGCGACCAGCCGCGATAAGATCAAGAGGTGTGTCCTCCCCATCTTTACCACCTTGAATTATATCTTGAGCAACATTGCCAGTTTTGATACTCCCGACCGAGCTGACCAAGAGTGAATCCTTGACAGCCGCCTTGATCTTCTTGGCAAACGGAGCCTGGTAACCAGGTCCGCCAATAACTTTCTGTTGCGCATGATTTCCACCACTAGACACATCCAAGACATCTACTCCCCGCTGTGCAAAGAGCTTGGCCAATGTGACACTCTCGTCGACCGTCCAACTCGGGCCGTCTTGCCAATCTGGATTTGTGTCAAGCCAGTCGGTGGCACTGATTCGCACAAACAGCGGCATATCTTTGGGAATGACCTCTCGTGTAGCGTCAACGAGCTCCAGGGCTAGACGGGCACGATTTTCAAAGCTGCCGCCATATTGATCTCTCCGCTTGTTCACGGCCGGCGACAAGAAGCTCGAGACAAGATATCCATGCGCAAAGTGCAGCTCAACTACGTCAAATCCAGCGCGAACAGCTCGACGCACCCCGGAGATGAAGTCACGTCTGAACTGGTCAATTTCGGCCAAAGTCATAGCCCGAGGAACTGGATAATGCTCATCAAATGGAATATTGCTTGGACCGACGACGTCTGAGGGCCAACCGCCCACCTCTTCTGTAGCAGTGGCCCCGGAGCTAAGCCAAGGTGCCACGGTAGAAGCTTTTCGACCTGCATGGGCTAACTGAATACCAATGAGGGCGTTTTGGCTATGGGCAAAGTCGACGTGTTTCTTGAGAGTGTCGACATGAGCATCAAGCCAGATACCCGAGTCCTCAGGGGTAATGCGCCCGTTGGCCTGCACAGCGGTTGCCTCCACCATCATGAGCCCAGGCTGCAATGAGAATTAATCGTTGACGCTGGAACTTGGGTTATTACGAGCAACAGACACACTTACACCTCGTTGAACCATTCCACCGTAGTGGGTGATGTGCCATGGGGTGTGGAAGCCCTCGTGAGCACTGTATTGGCACATTGGGCTGACCCAAATACGATTTGGCATGGTAATACCACGGATTTTTAGTGGCGTGAAGATCTTGGGGACAGCTTGACCCGATGGTTGAGGTTCCACAGCACTGCCGGCGACGGGATCCTGCTCTGGTGTGAAAAATGGAACACCTTTCGCGGCGACATTTGGGATCGGATGTGTGCATTTTGCAGTTTTCTCAGGAGCCGGTGTTTGGGCGCGAGAGACGGGAATGCCGTGGTGAGGGTGGGTTATACGTTGTGTAAGGTATGCAGCCATTGCGTCTGGTGAAAGAACTCTTCAAAATTAGTGTTGCCGTGTTCTGGAACCAACCCCATGCAATTGGTAATCTCCAATCAAACAGCATTGATGGGTTGTTGTACAGTCTCTTGTGGGTGGTTAGGACACGGCTTGCCTTTTATGCTTTACAACTTGATGACGAAAGACAAATATTGACAAATGCGCCCCGTCAGTTGGTGAAAGCGCTTGAGTTTAGCTCTAACTGCGAATTGGTGATTTTTGACTTGATTTCTCAGCAGCGTTATTCCCTAGACTGTAGATGTGGCGTCAAGTCACATTTCACTGTCATTGGGACGATCTTGGCACAAACTTCGATGGCGTCAACTGGCTGGCCAGTGGGTCGTACAGCCCCGCCCTTCAGCAGCTTTCGGGTACATCGGAGCCGTATTGAGATTCTCTCCGCCGTCTTTACCTCTGTTGGTTTGGGGACAACTTAAAATGCCAGCGTATGCCCGTGTGTTTGTTGCAATCGCAGATTAGGCTACTGCGAGAAGATACGTGTGCTACCGGTGTAACAGGTAGGAATTTATAGACAAGAAATAGTGCTGCTAGTTAAACAGAAGGAATACATTAAGTAACTTTGTTTGACTGGCAACACCTAGCACTAACCCTTTTTTGCCCGAGGCGATTTTGAGAGGCAGAAACAGCAACCATCTCCAACGAAGGCACCGGTAGATCGAAACAAACCACTAAAGAATCTATCTCTCCGAGTAACCAGACATGACACAGCCAAACACAACTGTTTAAACCGGCTGAATCCTGAAATTATTAAATGTGGCACCCGAGCGATACACACGTGCCCTGACCATGCCGCTCGCAAAGCTGGTATTCTTAATCTTAATCTTAAGGCAGTATACAACATAATGCTCATTCTGCGGTACCCGTTTCAAGAACAAGAATGAGGCAGAGCGACACCGGAACTCCCTCCATGTACGCCGCCACTCATGGTCATGCTCTGCCCTAACTGGTTACGACCGTGCATTCCATGATTCGACCAGACGCCCTGGAGAAGCAGACGCTTGCGGCTACTGCGGAGTAGAATTCCCTCGATCCGGTAGAGGTCAGGGTGCTGGAGCTTTAACTGGAGTTATTGTACCGAAACATGCCACAGATGAAGACTGGGATGAAAGAATTCGGCACCTTCAAAGCGTGCACAAGTTCCAAGCGTGCAATTCCTCCAAAAAGTTCTACAGAGCTGATCATTTCCGACAGCACTTGAAGCATCGCCATGCTGGAACAAGTGGCAAGTGGTCTAACATGTTCGAAATGCGTGCATGATGGACGAAGAGCCAAAGCCTAGTGAGAATACGATTACTCAATCTATCCGTAAGATAACTTAAATGCAAAAGACGCCTTTTCTGCTCGTCATTTTGCAACTATGATTAAAGACAGCAAAGTGACTGTAGCATGTGAAATGATGTGCAATGCACAATACCGGATATCAATGGTACAGCGTCGCGATTTGTTTTGTTAGTGTTATAGAGTTGCGGCAAAATACCGTGGGCTACAAAGAATATCGCGGTCTAAGTCGGAAAATACGCATTCATGCCTTTGTTAGATTGGCCGATCCTACATCTCTACATGGCCGTTGGAATTACTACCATAACAATCCATGGTAACTCTCGCTCTGCATTCCTTAGAATTGTTTGGTCTTGCATATTCATGGGGATCTTGTTTCTATATTCAGCGTGTAGATCTTTAATGTAAGAGGTCACTGGGTTTACCCAACTTAGAACGTTGCCCCAAATGCTACTTTGCTAAGCTGCTGACATACCTGGGCATAATATAATAACTGAATATAACCATGGTTTTTGTTATACCGATATTCCCATTAAAAGTTTGGTTACATGGCTATAACCATTTCGTAACGGTCTATAGAGAATATAATGGGCTAAATCGGAGGCTGGCTCGGCTGCCACTTCTCGCCTTCCATCCCAGCCTACCGAGCCGGGACCCATCACAAGCGAGATTGTTTCTAATTACTTCTTACGCTCACAAGCTCTCCTTTTCCATTTTCTACTTTCTCTTTCTTCTCCAGCTTTGGATACTTCTTTATAGTCGCCTAGCCAGTTGTCAATATACTCGCTTGGACCGTTACACCTGTCGTGAACTTAAGGTACTGCTTTATTTACTGGTAGCGAGGCTTACCCCAAGCGAGCCTATACATGTTAAAGATAGAGATACCTAAGATAAAAGGTCTTACATACAAGGCTCAATAATAGAAGAGGTTGATACTTCTTTCTACAGGCAATCCATAACGATATTTTAATGGAAAAAATGTGGGGATGTTTATTATACACTCGGCTTTGGCCTAACGTTATGCTGGAAGGCTATGTATCGTATTGCCACATCCATCAGAGAATCAAAAGAGAAGATAATTATGATGGATGAAACACATCAGCTACCCTCTTCACTATTCAACGGTTTTCGATTCCAAAATTTGCCTAGAATCCATTGACACACTGGTTGTGTGTCTGAAGCAACGGTCGTTTGTCGCCCCAACATGCTCACTCTACATGTGACGAATGGCGATGATCACGAGGTCAACGAACCCTGTTCATATCACCAAGCACACTGTCAAAATATGTGTCAGCAGAGGTAAAGTATTCCAGATCGTTACACGTAAGGCCTGCTGCCCGTTACCGCAAGTGTAGTCGGTCGGTAACACCGGCTATGCGTACCTAGTTCTGTTGGCAATAGTTTGAGTTGTCGCATTGTGCGAATGCATCACTAAACTGATATTCGAGGCAATTCGCATCTCGGTGCGGCACCCAGGTTACAGTATGCCGATATGGGTCACAAGCCTTGTCACAGTGCTGGCTAGGGGGTTCTAATGAGCCATCATTAGTAGAATCGGCGCCGATAGGGCTACAGACCCAGTCACATTGCTGGCAATCCATGTTGGTGACCGCAAACCACTGCTTTACCCACAAACGTTCCGTCTTTGGTGGGTAGTAATTCACAGTGTAGGTATCTCCAGTCATGGTGCTTTCACTGGGCGTGTAGCTACCCTGTAAAGCATGGGCGGCCATCCTTGGCTATGTTGAAAGCAACTCTCCCCTGTAAAAACCTTTCCGAACCCGGAGCTGTTAGCAGCTGTTAGTGGCGGGGTTCTTGCAGGCCCAGAGACCCGCAGTTTTGATGGCATGGCTAGCAGGCTGTAACAGCCACAAAAAGGAAGAATTTTGGAGAGCGTCTATTTCTCTTGAGCTGCGGTGCCTTGCCAGTTAACCTCATCAGGTGTGGCAAGCTCAACGAGGTTAACCTATATTATTAGGCTTACTAGAGTACTATTTTTATATATATAGTAGAGGTAATTTATAATTTCTAAGAAAGCTTATACCTAGGTTACCTTATATAGCTATAAGATTATAGTATATTTATTAATAACTATCTTATAGATAGCTACTACTTATAGCTATTTAGGCACCTATTAGTAGCTATCTAGGCATCTAGTTCTAAGAGATATTTATAGCTATAAGTTACTAGTAATATAGCTATAACTAAGTATAATTATAATAAAGAAAGAATAACTCTATTAGAAGCTATCCTAAAGAGAGGCTAACTAGAAATAATAGATACTATACTACTACTTTACTTTTAGTATAAAAGAAAGAGAGAAGAGCTCTTTAGATTTAAGAAAAATTAGAGATTAAGACTATTACTATTCTAACTGCTAGATATCTACTATTACGCTATAAATATAGGATTACTCCCTTTATCCTTTACTCGACTTCTTTAAATACCCAGCTAACAGGAGCATGCATACACTAAGACAATTTCCCTAATAGTAGCTTAGAAGGTAGATAGTAGTATTGCCTATTGCTTAGCTGCTCTCTCTAGCGCTATTATAGAGCCACTCTAGTATTAGACTGTATATAGCTACTAATGTATCACAATATAGCTATAATAAGAACTAGCTTACATGCTTATAACTGCATTATACTACAGAGAGTTTAGTAACTTATCTGCTGCTTATTAGCAAAGTTATAATAATATTAAGGAGCAGTATAACCTAGAGATACTGCCAAGCATTCACACTAGTTCTAAGTCGCAAGGCTAGTCTTACTGCCACATCCGCTATAGCTCTAACATATAGTTAGGTAGGGGATCTTCAACACAGAGCAGATAAGTATATATCTCATCTAGATATAGGGCTAGACACTCTTAAGTCTCTATTACGCCTTCTACTAATCCTCGTCTTAGAACCTATATTTCTCGCGTAAAGTAGCGTATAATTATACAGTTATTAGCTATAGATACGGTAGGAAGTAGATAGAAGAAGTATAATAGCGTGCGGTAGGCTTTATCTTGTGTTATAGTAAGCTCTTATCCTATAAGTTTAACTAGCAAATAACTAAGAAGAATTACTTGCCCCCTACAGAGAACCTCTAACAACTTATCATATATATGGTTTGTACAGTATCCTGCTAACCTATAGCTCTGCGTCCTTATAGTAGGAATAACCTCTTTTTGGGTACTAGGAGATAAAACTCTCCTATTTACCAGTAGAAAATTAGACTGCTTTAGGTAAGCGTTTTGGATATAATTTGTGAGTAGCCATAGCGGTGCTATAGGCAGACCAGCCACTTGAACTTTCCCAAATAATCTTTATTGTCCCTTGCCTAGTAGGAGGTTATAAATGCATCCTATGTAAGCTAGGGCCTTTAGGTGGTTAAAAGTTGCTAATAAAGCACTACTAGAATTATATCTTAAGTTATACTAAAATCTTTGGGCAGACTGCTCTATATTTCCCGTATAAAGCGACTTTATAAGGGCCCTGTCGCTCTTGTTGTTATTATGCCCTATCGCGAGAGAGCTTAACCTTTGGCGCCCCGTCGACATGTCTTCCTGGTTGGTAGTCTGCATCTGCCGCCGTGTGCACGTGAGCAGCTCTAACCCAGCCGGGAAGCCTTTGCTACAGAGCGCATCGACATGCACCTGGTTAAGGCGACAGCTAGACGGTCCGGAAGCCGATCTCACGTTTCTTTCCGGGAACCCAGACTCAGTCTCTGCTTTACTAGGACGCAATAAGTCCTTTGTCAATAGTGCAGTCGTCTCCAGGCACAACGCTGCGGGGGGATGGGGGGATGGTTTTCTATCGTGTCGTCCACCCAGATGAAGCACGCTACATGCAAGCGCCTACAGCGTCCATCCAACTTGCGTGTGTGTAGCTGCGGTGACCCTGCTGCGGCTTGACCCCGACCTGGTCCCTTTCAGCTTTGTTTTCGTCTTTCTGTAGCAACTGACAAGGCCGCGCTTTCAACGCTGCTAAACGATATGCCGTCGTCAAGTCTCCGCTCCTCCCTGGGTGACTCAACCTCAAGTTGCTCGTCGTCGTGGGCGAACTGCATAGCGCTATCATTCCACCTGTGCCTTTCTGACGGCCGCGTTGCGAGCCGGGGAGGAAATGATCGCCAATCTAGGTCAAAGATACAATCCACTATTATTATTTCCTCTAGATCTGTGAGTTTTCGTGAATTAGGCGCAGTATGGCTTCGAGAAAATCGACCGCGCAGTCGATATGCGAGCGTGCTAAAATCTACTGAGTAGATCCTTGCAGCACCTCGTATGCTTAATGTAGGGTCATTTTTATAGCCTCAAGGGCAAGAATAATTTGACTCTCGTCAATTTTAAGAGGCGTAACTGCAAATAGAATAAAATGTTGTGAAAGGTAAGAGGATGTTTTGGCTAGTGGAGTGTGGCTCTCGCTATGTTGTTGCGCTCCCTATGCACTCACGTTATAGTTATCTGTAGGTGCGAATTTAGGTTGCACCTAAGTAGTAGAGTGTGTGGCCACAAATGAGTTTTTAAATGTTAAGTTAATTGCCAGATGGATAAGAGCATGTTCCTAAATTATATCTTTGGTCACAAACCCTTCCAATCCACCGCTAACTATTATCCGGCTTAGCGAGAATACTAGACAAGCAGCCCCGGGATTGTCTTAACTGGGATAGTACGTTTTAATGGTGAGATCGAATGTGTCCGTCCCGTCGTGAAGCACGTCGTTAGACGTGGAGCTCTTTCGCAAGCTCACGGTTGTTGTCCGCGACAAAGGACGCAAGACTCGGTTATCGCAAATATGATGATACGAGTCGTTTTCCTCGTCGTTAGTCCATATTCGCCTGAGCCATTTGGCACATCTGTTTGTTCCATAGGTCTGCAAACTTTCCATTATGCCCCAGGAGCCATTCATGCGTCCCTTTCTCAATAATCGCACCCTCATCCAGTACAATAATCTGATCAGCACTTGCGATGGTAGACAGCCTATGCGCCACTACAAACGTAGTCCTCGTCTTACAAAGTCTCTTAAGCGCATCTTGAATCTGCGCTTCGGTTTTAGTGTCAACAGCGCTCGTCGCTTCATCCAGTATAAGAATGGGCGAGTCCCTTAAGAACGCTCGAGCAATCGCAAGTCGTTGTACTTCGCCGCCACTCAGCTTCATCCCATTCTCGCCGACGTTGGTACTATACCCGTTTGTGAGTGCGAGGATGTTGTCATGAATAGCAGCTAGACGGCATGCTGTGAAAATATCCTCATCTGAGGCAGTAAGTTTAGCGTAGCGAATATTCTCCAATATCGATGTATTGAAGAGCTGGGGATCTTGCGGGACCACAGCTAAGGCGTCCCGAAGTGAGGATTGGGTTATATCACGGACGTCTCGTCCATCTATCGTAATACGCCCTTCTTGTACGTCGTAAAGCCTCATCAGCAGTTTTAGTAGCGATGACTTTCCTGAGCCCGTTGCTCCTACTAGGGCTACAGTTTCGCCAGCTATTGCACTGATGCATATGTCTTTTAGAGCAAGCTGTTTGTCATCATAGGAAAACGTGACGTGATCAAACTCGACAAACCCTCGGACATTCTCTAACAGCTTTGCACCCACCGTATCAAGAATATCAGGCTGCGCCTTAAAGAGGTCCAATAGTTGTTCAGCCTCAATAAGCTGCAAAACCAGTTGTCTATAGGAATGTGCGAGCAGCTTGATAGGCCAGATGAGATACTCCCAATATTGGACGAGAAACACAAAGTCACCAGGCGACAGGCGACCGTGGTGAATGCCACGAATTACAAGGCATGCTAGAATAAAGAAGATAGCAGGGACAAGTCCTTGGCGGAAGGCTTTCACAAAAGCGTCGCGCCTTGCCCACTCTGCCTGTGCATCAAGGTAGGTGCTAGTTGCGTTGTCCAGTCGTCTCCGTTCATGAGCAAACATGTTGAAAATTGACACCGTCGCCCAGCCTTGTAAAGCCTGGAGTATTATGTTCTTTTCGTCTCTTGCAAGCCCAGCTACTGTTCGTCTACGTGCCACATTCCAGCTCGAAGTTACAGCTTCAAGGAGAACAAAGACAACAGCCGCAGCGACCATGTATACAGAAACGGATAGACTATACTTGGCATTCAATACGGCAAATGCCACGCCAATGTCGATGACGGTTGGGACTACCTCCAGCACTGTCGCCTCAACCACGGTCACGAGTTTGTCTCCTTGTCCGATGGCAATCGCGACTTCAGCAGCATTCTCGTTGGCATGAAAATTAACAGAGAGGCCTATAGCGTGACAAAACGCCGCCATGGTAAGCTGCTCATGGGAAAACTGCTTGATTGGAACCTTGCACAGGGCGATGACCAGACCGAGGCCAGACTCGCCATGCAGGAGAAGAAACAGAATGTACCACGCCAAGTCGCCGTATGGTGTTTCGCCGGCTGAGAGCTTATCGGCGACGAGTGCAATCTGCCGCGGTACAAGGACGTTTAAGAATCGTTCTCCAATCATGCAAGCTAGGCATGTTGCAAGACAGAGCTGAACTTTACGATTGTTCCTTGGTAGTAGGTATGGGAGAAAGACTTTAAAGTTAGCGAGGTACCTTACAGTAGGCAAGACGCGGAATCGGGAAAGGAGACTGTTTCGACTAAGAATCAGCCTAGAGTTGATGGTCAGGTAGACAAGTGTCGATAAAATTATCGCTAGGAGGGCAATTATGGAAGAGGTGCCCATCGTGAAACATGTATTAAGGATGGAAAGGGTTGTGTGTGGCATCTAGCCAGTGTCGTAGGCACGCAGTAACAAATCTTTTAACGGTCAAGTGGCCACGTGAGCCTCATGCATAATAATCTAGCCGGCCGGATACGAACATAACTATTTTTCTTGCTGTTGCCTGAGCTAACTGGGCTAATAACTTTCTGAATGGTAGTAACAACACAGAAGTCGTCAACAACTAAAGGAATATAGGTCTATGGTAGTCTACCTTGGGAAAGCAGCTAAGGCAGCCCGATTCTTGCGCGAAAAATACTTTTATGCCGGAGGACAATCAGGTCACATCGCTAACGTTGGTCGAGATTCAGCTCAGAACCACACGTGATTGGTGGTTGGAGCGAATCAGAAAACGGAAACGCCGACTGCAACAAATGAATTACACACAGTCGCAAGCTGCTGCAATTGCAACATCACATATAGCTGTAAGATAGACAACCACGTGGCCCTCATCGTTATTCGAAGGTTATTAGACCGAAAGATTTAGTGTAAACATGGTTAAGTAGTCTAAGCTTTTCACCCTAGCTCTTATACGCTAGGCGCTACATCTAGTTAGTTATAGTTTAGGGTTACTCCACCAAAGGGTTAGGGTTAGCCGCTTAACTAGAGGCTATTTATATTTGATAATTAGTATAGATAACGTGGGTGCATAGTAAGCTGGCTAGCACAGTAAGCTAGCCACCCAACTATACCTTCTCGCAGATATTTTACAAAAGAATAACTATAACATATAAAATTAATTTAATCTTTACTATTATTCTCTTTATTAGATATTTCTATATTAGTCTAATATATATACGCATTATAACTAGTCTTATTATATATACTATATTACTAACCCTTTATCTTATTATAGGGCTTATAACCTCTAGTCTAGTAATCTTTCTACTTTATTTGCTCTTCTATATTATTCTAGTCTTAAAGAGCTTATACTATAGTAATAGTTATACTACTACTTTAGCGTAAATATATTTTTTTTAGCTTTATACTACTTGCTTAATAGTATATTTACCTCTTAAAGTTGCTAGTTCTTAGCCTTTAAGAGAGCTATCTTATATATTATTCTATATATACTATTTATAAATTAATCTATAGCATCTAAAATTAAAATTAGGGTTAGGGTTAGGGTTAGGGTTAGGGTTAGGGTTAGGGTTAGGGTTAGGGTTAGGGTTAGGGTTAGGGTTAGGGTTAGGGTTAGGGTTAGGGTTAGGGTTAGGGTTAGGGTTAGGGGACAGTTAAATGGACGCGTTTTATTGCAGAATTATGAGCGACTTCACGTTGGTGCCTACTTGGATCTCCAATCCAGGAAAAATCTCAAGTTTCGCCGTGCTTGGCTCATCAGGGCATGTGTCTATGTGTCGAGAGACAGCGCGTTCTTATGTTCCTCGAGGGCGGCGAGGAAGACTGCTGCCTAAAGCCTTGTGTTACACAAGCTGGCAGCTGACTTCCCAGCCCCCTAACTTATCACTTTCGTGATTGGAGGAGACGCGTGCGGCCACCGTTTTGGTCACAGTGTGACGTGTCCTTGCAGACAGCGCGTACTGGACCAATCCTAACCCGAGTCACTATGGCGGTATTTCGCGCATAGTGCAAGTACAGTGCGACACACTGTACCCTTGGTCATTTACATGACACTGGTTAGGGTTAGTGGTTAGGGTGAGGGTTAGGGGTTTGAACCCAACGAGGCTTATCCAAAAAGCACCCTCCGCTATTGCCGACTGGAATACGCAAAATCTGATAGAGGCCAAGAACTGATGAAAGGAGGAACCCAAATCATTGAGCGCGGGAGTCCCGAGGCGACGTCTTATAGTGTACTCAACGGTTGCCAGACCAACTGGTGGGTCAAGCCCAACCAGTCAGACGAGGTGGTTCCCGAAGTCAGGGGGCGGTGCTTCGTAGCGACCCGAATGCTACTACCCCGGAGGGGCACCTTCCAACAACAAAAACACAACCACAGAGGCGCACGTGATCCAGGGAGACGCGTCTGTTTCGTGTCGTCCCACCGTTCAAATCCCCATTCATCCAATCATCAGCCTACTCCTGACTTTGAAAGTCCCACAACCTGGGCAGCGCGAGGCATTAACACCCAAGACCAGGACAACAAACAAACGGTGGCCCCAACAGACCCAACCCGAAAGTTATTCGCCGTCAGTTTCGTCACTTAACATATCAGTGTGCAGTATCGTCTTGTTCCAGGCAGACAGTAAGTCAAAGAGACTAGTATGTCTGCTGAGACTTCGAATCAGAGGTTGTTGGAGGGTTTCTGGTAAGTTCCTTTCCAGATTCCAGCCCTCTCTTGCTGATCGAAGGATCTCGTCGACGTTTATATATTCCCATACTGGGTTGTACCGGCCCGACAGCATTAATGGTGCAACCATTTCTTTGTCTTCTTTGGGACTTAAGAATATTGCCCGCTGTTCGTATGACACTTGTTTAAACCAGTTTTCCAGCACCTGGGAAGGATACCCTCTCCTTCTCAAGTTACCATAAAATTGTGAGCGAGCATCTGCAAAGTACTCGACTTCGGAGCTTATTATGGCAAATCGTATGAGCTCTGCCTTGACGAAGGCTTTCTTCACATGAAGGGGGTGAGCTGACGACCAGGGAATATATAGGTGACGGTTCATTTGTTTCTTGAAGAGTCTGGTAACCAACTTTGGGCCAGACTGGTCTCGAGATTTCAGGATTTCAATATCCAGAAATTCCTTCTTCAATAATGAAACGTCCCAGTTGATGGTTAGGGGGCCAAGCTTAACTTGGTTAAGGAAGTGCATCAACTCTTTCCTTGTTCCTTCAAAGATGACAAGTATGTCGTCAATGTAGCGATTGTATAACCGTACCCCTGGTTGATACACTAATTGACGCTTCCTTTCATAGTAAGCAGCGTAGATGTTTGCCAAAAGGGGTGCGCACGAGGTTCCCATGGCTAGTCCATCGAGCTGTTTCCATACTTGATCTTGGAACGAGAAGTAATTGTTTTCCATTACGAATTTGATCATCTGACTGATCGTTTCGGTAGGAATTTTCGAATCTGACGCATATCTATGCCATGCTCCGCATACTACCTTGCAGCATGCCCGGGCATTAATGTTGGTATAAAATGCAACGACATCTCCGGTGCAAATCCATACATTGTCAGATTCTATCCTTATTTTGGACAAGTTGTTGATCACCTTCTTTGATGAATCAACAACCCACGGCAGTTTGTCCAAAATAGGACGACACAAATGGTCCACGACTTCCGAGACCCTACTTGTTACCCACGAGTGTGAGGGTACGATCGGGCGCAGCGCCCAAGGCATTTTGTGTACCTTGGGAATCGCATGGAACTCGGGGATCTTTGACGCTGTTTTTTCGCGGATAAACCGTGTCATGTTTTTAGGAAGCTTCCATCTTTGGAGCTGACCATATAGTGTGTCGAGGAGTTGTTCCATGTCGAGATCACTGGCTATTTTGTATGCCTTATTTGATCCCAGCATCTTGTGGATTTCTTGTATGTACCATTCCTTTTGAAAGACCGCTAGTCCCAGATTTTTATCTGTAAGTTTCACTAAAAGATCATTATCGTTTAGGAACTGTTGAACCCTTGTCCAATTCATGTTTCCATGGTTGGGGCTTTGAGTTGCCATGGTCGCAAGAGCGCGACTGACTTGTCGGTCGATCTCTTCCATGGCATTGTCCAAGCCTAGTTCAATTGCTGATGAAGCTTTTTGCGGTTCCCAGAAAGGGTTTGGGACATGAAACTTGGGTATGTACTCCTTGTTTGATGTATTGTTTCGGAATTGCCAGCGGATTCTGACAGTTCTTGCGAATCTATCTTTTGCTGCGGCTACATCATGTACCTGTGGTTTAGCGTGTAGAATATACTTGTGGTTGACGGCCAACATGTATGCGATGTCTTCTGGGAGTTGGACACCGGGAAACTGGAACACTCCTGGTTTGGCGGCCATCATGGAGTCTGCTTCCCATTCTCGGAGAAAAGCAATGCCAATCTTATTCCTAGTTCTATCGTTCAACTTAAGGTACACATTTGGGAAAGTGTCCGGAGCCCATGGACGAAAATCCCGAGAACATTGATGAAGGTAAGCGTCTATCGTGACTTCTTGCCCTTCTTCTTTCCATTCCCACCACCGTTTTTCGGTCTTCCTCCAGAGTTCTTTTTGTTCTTCTGGACTCTTCCGGTGGATTTTCTTGACTGATCTGTTTGAGGTTAGCATATCACCCCGTCTTTTGACTGGTGGAGACATACTTTGGCTTCTGACTAGCTCAAGTTTGAAGGCTTTTAGCTCTTCTCTGATGATGTCTTTGACGGCGGGTTCCCTTGCAAGACCATCAGTCATTTCCACGTCGGTATTATCCTTAAGTTGCATTTTAGCGACTTTTTGGATTTCCGCGCGGTCTATTGCTGACCTTGCGAGGGCTAGCACCCGGTATGTGTATACCTGGCAAGCTCCCCACATGGTAGAAAATTCTGTTTGTGCGGCAGGAGCGACCCCCGTGAGCTGCCACTCACGTTGGTTGTTCAATGCAAACGCTCCGCCAGCACTTTGAGCAACCTTCTTTGCAACTTCCTTGACTTGATTTTTCCAATTAAAGTCATCAGGAATGATGAGAGTGGCTAGATGCTCAAGCTCTGATTTTTTCAACTCGATCGCGGACGCTAGAGCGGTCGCCCGTGCGGTGAACAACTTGGACTTGAAGGCTGCAGGAGCATTGCTCCCTTCCGTAGTCCCAAGGAATTCTTTGGCGAATTGTAATTTTGGTTCCTTCAGCGCATTCCGAATCAGCGGCGGGAAGGATTTGTCATTCTCGTGTCTTTCGTATGCCGAAATGGTGCTTTGAACATTGGCGTGTTTATGAGCAACCCGGTATTTCTTTTGCAGGTGGTCTCCCAGCACTGCTTGATAGGCACGAGGAATTGTAGAAATCAATTCCTGAAGTGTGGAAGCAGAGGCAGTTGTCTTGGATAACTCGCTCTGTTGGACAGCGACTCCCACATCTCTGAATGACTTAACGGATCCCATGGTAAAACGAAGAATTAGGGTTAGGGGACAGTTAAATGGACGCGTTTTATTGCAGAATTATGAGCGACTTCACGTTGGTGCCTACTTGGATCTCCAATCCAGGAAAAATCTCAAGTTTCGCCGTGCTTGGCTCATCAGGGCATGTGTCTATGTGTCGAGAGACAGCGCGTTCTTATGTTCCTCGAGGGCGGCGAGGAAGACTGCTGCCTAAAGCCTTGTGTTACACAAGCTGGCAGCTGACTTCCCAGCCCCCTAACTTATCACTTTCGTGATTGGAGGAGACGCGTGCGGCCACCGTTTTGGTCACAGTGTGACGTGTCCTTGCAGACAGCGCGTACTGGACCAATCCTAACCCGAGTCACTATGGCGGTATTTCGCGCATAGTGCAAGTACAGTGCGACACACTGTACCCTTGGTCATTTACATGACACTGGTTAGGGTTAGTGGTTAGGGTGAGGGTTAGGGGTTAGGGTTAGGGTTAGGGTTAGGGTTAGGGTTAGGGTTAGGTTTGGGGTTAGGGTAATAGAACGTAATAAGGAAATATAAAGAAATTAAAGGATTAATAAGAAAGATAATAAAAGATATAAAAGAGGTTAACGCAGAGTAAATAGAGTCTAGGTTTAGAAATAAACATCCCCGTATCATATCTCATATAGATTATTAGTTGAAGAGAGAAAGAAAAAAAAAAAAAATCAACCGCTAACCCTAACCCTAACCCTAACCCTAACCCTAACCCTAACCCTAACCCTAACCCTAACCCTAACCCTAACCCTAACCTAACCCTAACCCTAACCCCTAACCCTAACCCTAACCCTAACCCCTAACCCTCACCCTAACCACTAACCCTAACCAGTGTCATGTAAATGACCAAGGGTACAGTGTGTCGCACTGTACTTGCACTATGCGCGAAATACCGCCATAGTGACTCGGGTTAGGATTGGTCCAGTACGCGCTGTCTGCAAGGACACGTCACACTGTGACCAAAACGGTGGCCGCACGCGTCTCCTCCAATCACGAAAGTGATAAGTTAGGGGGCTGGGAAGTCAGCTGCCAGCTTGTGTAACACAAGGCTTTAGGCAGCAGTCTTCCTCGCCGCCCTCGAGGAACATAAGAACGCGCTGTCTCTCGACACATAGACACATGCCCTGATGAGCCAAGCACGGCGAAACTTGAGATTTTTCCTGGATTGGAGATCCAAGTAGGCACCAACGTGAAGTCGCTCATAATTCTGCAATAAAACGCGTCCATTTAACTGTCCCCTAACCCTAATTCTTCGTTTTACCATGGGATCCGTTAAGTCATTCAGAGATGTGGGAGTCGCTGTCCAACAGAGCGAGTTATCCAAGACAACTGCCTCTGCTTCCACACTTCAGGAATTGATTTCTACAATTCCTCGTGCCTATCAAGCAGTGCTGGGAGACCACCTGCAAAAGAAATACCGGGTTGCTCATAAACACGCCAATGTTCAAAGCACCATTTCGGCATACGAAAGACACGAGAATGACAAATCCTTCCCGCCGCTGATTCGGAATGCGCTGAAGGAACCAAAATTACAATTCGCCAAAGAATTCCTTGGGACTACGGAAGGGAGCAATGCTCCTGCAGCCTTCAAGTCCAAGTTGTTCACCGCACGGGCGACCGCTCTAGCGTCCGCGATCGAGTTGAAAAAATCAGAGCTTGAGCATCTAGCCACTCTCATCATTCCTGATGACTTTAATTGGAAAAATCAAGTCAAGGAAGTTGCAAAGAAGGTTGCTCAAAGTGCTGGCGGAGCGTTTGCATTGAACAACCAACGTGAGTGGCAGCTCACGGGGGTCGCTCCTGCCGCACAAACAGAATTTTCTACCATGTGGGGAGCTTGCCAGGTATACACATACCGGGTGCTAGCCCTCGCAAGGTCAGCAATAGACCGCGCGGAAATCCAAAAAGTCGCTAAAATGCAACTTAAGGATAATACCGACGTGGAAATGACTGATGGTCTTGCAAGGGAACCCGCCGTCAAAGACATCATCAGAGAAGAGCTAAAAGCCTTCAAACTTGAGCTAGTCAGAAGCCAAAGTATGTCTCCACCAGTCAAAAGACGGGGTGATATGCTAACCTCAAACAGATCAGTCAAGAAAATCCACCGGAAGAGTCCAGAAGAACAAAAAGAACT